>NC_134265.1:351833826-351901326 GCF_031893055.1 Leptodactylus fuscus
TGGTTTACTTTTTATTTATTGTGGCAAATCTTGAATACATAAAAAGCGTCCAATACCTTTTAGTATAGCCATGAAAGACAAAATATAAGTTACGTTACATGGTAAAAAATCTATGGCATCCCCATCTTCAAATAGGAAGGGTTAAAAGAAGTTATACAATATGTTTTATGGGCTGTTTGTGGGGCTGTCCCTTTAAAGAGGTGTTCTGGTCAGAAGCAATACCCCCAATCTACTGAAGGTGATGACTGATAGGTTGGTGGGGGTTCCAGTAGTCGACTGGTATCCATCAAAGACCAGCGTTAAATATATACCTTGCCATTCCATTCAAAGTCTATGGCACTGAAAACAGTAAACAGTGTGGGACCTAAGGGTCGGGCCAATCTTAGGTCCCATGCCCAAGACCCAGTGTACAGTCCGAGTGGGGTTCCGATGTTCTGTTCCATTCCACAGAGCTCTCTGATAACTAGGGTTGAGCCGATCTTGAGATTTCAGGATCGATTTTAAAATCCGATTTCCGATCATTTTCCAGCTGATCCCGATCGTGAAATTTGCTCGATCACCAATTTCCGATTCTGATCATTCAATGCTACTCAAAACTTCTCTATGGGAAAAGTCACTTTTAGGGTTGAGCCGATCTTGAGATAACCTATGACCTCCATCCAGCTGGAAAATATCGGGATTGGAATTCCGATTGCGATCGTGAAATTTACTCACTCGCCGATTGGAATCTGATCTTTTCCGATCCCGATCGCTTAATCCTACTGATAACAGAAAGGAACCCCCCCAATGAAATCAATGGAGGATGGAAGAGACTTCGATGTCATCCAAGTGTCTTCCATTAAAACATCATAACCCCTTGAACTGTGAACACGGTCGTGTACATGGTTATCCTGGTAATTGTTTCTTACCTGAGTACCCCTTTAAGACTCATGCACATGGCAGAGCTCATGGGCCTATTAAGATGGAGCCATACATCCAGCGCCGCACCTCCCATGAGGCGACCTGAAGCAACCGCTTCAGGCGGCGCCATGCCAGGGCCCCGGGGAGGGCGGCATTTTTTCTTACCTAAGCCAGTCCAGGACAAGCTGTCCTGGACTGGCTTAGCATCACCGTCACCAAGCGGTGGATTGGGGAGGCCACTGCGGCCCTCACGCTCAGGCAGAGAGCAGGTCCTCTCCCTGCCTGCTAACGCCGCTCCGCCGCGCCACCTTCACTCCGCCCCACCCACCTTCACTCTGCTCCGCCCCCTCCGCTCCGCCCCCTCCTCCAGGGGGGGGGGGGCTTTCTGTCATCCGCCTTGGGCAGCGACAAAGGTAGGTTCACCCCTGCATACATCCTATACATGCTACCGTAGAAGCTCTGAGGTTCTCCGGGTACTTAAAGATATTCTCGTCTTGTATTCTAGGGAAGAAGATTATCTCCAGACATACAGGTACATACCAAGATGAAAAATGCATATTTTAATGGAATTATGCCAGGGTACAAACATTGGAGACAAAGTGTGGTACAGTAGACCCGACCTCTACAACACCATTCTTGAATCAAGACATAGTATGGCTGCAGTCCTAGGACTAATAACCAGAGCTCAACCCCGTAAAGATGTCTCCATCAGCCATGACTAGGTGCACATGGTCCATCCTGGCCTACGTTGTGCTTTATCTGTTGATCTAGACTTAGAGTTTGAGGACTCTACCTCCGTATTGACCAAATGCACGCCACACGACGACAAACCCCAAACCTATCCCATTTTCACGCATGCCCACCTCCCGCTCCTATCCTACAGAATTCCGAGACTCGGAATGTTCCACGGCATCTGTTTTCATTTGCTGTCGTAACTTCTTGACAAGGGAAATAAATAGTTTTTGTATAAATAAACATTAAAATGTTAAATGGAATTATCTTGCGCGTCCTCCCCAGGGATATAAAGAATGGCTTATTGCGGAAATCGTCTTCATTCGCCTCCTTTATTTAATTTGCGGAATCGACTGTCTTTCCCTATCTTCATCACTGTCTCTTTTAGCGTAGACGCCGGGCCTAGAGTGATGGCGCTGCCGAAATTTAAATAAAACATTTCTCTCGCAGATGAGTTTGTAAATGATATCTGGTAGATTTATGATGAAATATTCCCGTCAGGCGCTTGTTACCGGGTAAACTCTCAGTTAGCAGCGCTCTCTGATTTGTTTTTTCTCATTTTCTGGATTCGCGGTAATAAAAATCAGATGTATAAACGTCCTCATTTTTGGTTTGATGATAAATGGTTGTAACAATGGGAATGGCTGTCTGTGAATGTTACGACACCGGGCGGTATTATTTATATGGCAGTCGGGTGTATTGGCGGGTCACAGCATAGACTTCTCACTTGTCCATCATTTATGTTTTTGGTTATAGCGATCGCCGCTCTCAGAGATCCAAATTTCTTGCAAAGTATAACAATGAAAACTCAATATCTTAACTTTGTGTAGTCACCACCAGGGTTAGCCTAGGAGCTTGTATTATTTAGGTAAAAACTAGGGTTGAGCCGATCTTGACTTTTCAGGATCGATTTTAAAATCCGATTTCTGATCATTCTTCATTCGAACCCGATCTCGATCCCAATTCCGATCCCAATGCAAGTCAATGGGATTTTTTTATTAATCGGAGATCGGATTTTAAAAGCAATCCTATTCACTATACAGTATACAGCATTAATTGTTAGAATCCACACTGTGTAGTGAATCACTAAGTAGCCAAAGGATTTTTTTTAATCCTCTGGCTACTTAGCCCCCCCTGGTGTCCACTTACCTGCAGAGATGGCTGCTCCAGTGCCCGGTGTTCTTCTTCGCCTCGCTGCCGCTCCACGCTGCTCTTCTCCCTTCTCTGCCCCCTGCCTCCCAGATTAGGGACTAACCTGGGAGGCGGCGGCAGCGAGGCGAGAAGAAGGAGAACACTGGGCACCGGAGCAGCCATCTCTGGAGGTAAGTAGCTACTAGAGATGGTTCCTTCATCATGGCCATGATGAAGGAACCAGCAAGATTCTGAAAGCTTAAACAATCTCTGTACGCTGGGTGTACTTACCTGTGATGCTTATATTTTTTTAATGCGGAAATAAAAGTAAATTTTTACCTTCTGGAGACGCTGGATATTCTTTACTTTTTGCTGGCTTTACAAGTGGAACAAGGTCCATCCACATCCGTGCGGCCCAGGATCAGGTGTTCATGATTAAGGGGTGAGCTGAATATACATTGTTTTTAGCTACTAGAGATGTTAGGTTAGTCTCCCATTAGAATGAATGGAGGCAGCCGGCGCGCAGGGGGTTAAGACTGTGTGCCGGCTGCTTCCATTCATTCCTATGGAACCACAGCGGAGCCTTCACACTGAGTATACACTCCACTCAGAATGAGCGGAGCGTATACTCAGTGTGAAGGCTAAGCAAAGCATTGTGGGAAATAGTACCGATCTCGATCCCACCTAAAAAGATCATGTTCGGAATTCTGATCACGATCGTGAAATTTTCTCGATCGCCGACGATCGGAATCCGATCTTTTCCGAACACAATCGCTCAACCCTAGTAAAAACACGACACAACGAACTTTAACTCGACACTAATAACTTGCTGCAGTGTTATAACTAGAGATGAGCGAACAGTGTTCTATCGAACACATGTTCGATCGGATATCAGGGTGTTCGCCATGTTCGAATCGAATCGAACACCGCGTGGTAAAGTGCGCCAAAATTTGATTCCCCTCCCACCTTTCCTGGCGCCTTTTTTGCACCAATAACAGCGCAGGGGAGGTGGGACAGGAACTACGACACCGGGGGCATTGAAAAAAATTGGAAAAAGTCATTGGCTGCCGAAATCAGGTGACCTCCATTTTAGACGAATAGTGGATTTCAAATCCAGGTCATATGAGAATGTGAACTTTGTGACTATGAGACAGGGATAGCTGTACAGGCAGGGATAGCTAGGGATAACCTTTATTTAGGGGGGAATGTTATTAAAAATAACTTTTTGGGGCTCTATCGGGTGTGTAATTGTGATTTTTGTGAGATAAAATTTTTCCCATAGGGATGCATTGGCCAGCGCTGATTGGCCGAATTCCGTACTCAGTGCTGGCCAATGCATTCTATTGGCGTGATGAAGCAGTGCTGAATGTGTGTGTTTAGCTCAACTACACCAGTGGAGTAGTTGAGCTAAGCACACAGATTCAGCTCTGCTTCAATCAGCGCTGGCCAATGCATTCTATTAGCTTGATGAAGCAGAGTGTGCACAAGGGTTCAAGTGCACCCTCGGCTCTGCTACATCAGAGCCGAGGGTGCGCTTGAACCCTTGTGCACCCTCGGCTCTGCTACATCAGAGCCGAGGGTGCGCTTGAACCCTTGCGCAGCCTCGGCTCTGCTACATCAGAGCCGAGGGTGCGCTTGAACCCTTGCGCACCCTCGGCTCTGCTACATAAGAGCCGAGGGTGCGCTTGAACCCTTGCGCAGCCTCGGCTCTTCTACATCAGAGCCGAGGGTGCGCTTGAACCCTTGCGCACCCTCGGCTCTTCTACATCAGAGCCGAGGGTGCGCTTTAACCCTTGCGCAGCCTCGGCTCTGCTACATCAGAGCCGAGGGTGCGCTTGAACCCTTGCGCACCCTCGGCTCTGCTACATCAGAGCCAAGGGTGCACTTGAACCCTTGTGCAGCCTCGGCTCTGCTACATCAGAGCCGAGGGTGCGCTTGAATCCTTGTGCACACTCTGCTTCATCAAGCTAATAGAATGCATTGGCCAGCGCTGATTGAAGCAGAGCTGAATCTGTGTGCTTAGCTCAACTACTCCACCGGTGTAGTTGAGCTAAACACACACATTCAGCACTGCTTCATCACGCCAATAGAATGCATTGGCCAGCACTGATTGATCAGAGTACGGAATTCGGCCAATCAGCGCTGGCTCTGCTGGAGGAGACGGAGTCTAAGGTCGGACCTGAATGGAGACTGGTGTGGAGCGATCTTAGACTCCGCCTCCTCCAGCAGAGCCAGCGCTGATTGGTCGAGTTCCGTACTCTGGCCAATCAGCGCTGGCCAATGCATTCTATTAGCGTGAACTGAGTTTGCACAGGGGTTCTAGTGCACCCTCGGCTCTGCTACATCAGATTGCTACATCTGATGTAGCAGTGCCGAGTGTGCATCAGATGTGTAGTTGAGCAGAACTGGCTCAGCACTGCTAAGTCTCTGCATTCGCATAGGAATGCATTGGCCAGCCTTCGGCCAATCAGCGCTGGCTCTGCCGGAGGAGGCAGAGTCTAAGGTCGGACCTGAATGGAGACTGGTGTGGAGCGATCTTAGACTCCGCCTCCTCCAGCAGAGCCAGCGCTGATTGGTCGAGTTTCGTACTCTGGCCAATCAGCACTGGCCAATGCATTTCTATGGGGAAAAGTTAGCTTGCGAAAATCGCAAACTGACAGGGATTTCCATGAAATAAAGTGACTTATATGCCCCCAGACATGCTTCCCCTGCTGTCCCAGTGTCATTCCAGGGTGTTGGTATCATTTCCTGGGGTGTCATAGTGGACTTGGTGACCCTCCAGACACGAATTTGGGTTTCCCCCTTAACGAGTATCTGTTCCCCATAGACTATAATGGGGTTCGAAACCCATTCGAACACTTGAACAGTGAGCGGCTGTTCGAATCGAATTTCGAACCTCGAACATTTTAGTGTTCGCTCATCTCTAGTTATAACATATCAGCTAAAGTTATAACACAACTTTCCATAAGAAATATGTACAAGAGAATATAAGAAATCTTATTAAAGAAAAATGCTCCTTTCTCCATTATTAAATTGCTTACCTACTGTCGTTTGGTTTGTTAGCACTGATACAACTAGTGTCCAGAGAGTGGATACAAATGAGTTAATTGTAACATAGAAGTCTATGGAGAGGGTGCAGGAAGAGGCTGCAGGAAGGAGAGAGATAACAGATGAGGAAGAAAGCAGATAAATGGAGAAGAAAGCATTTTTCTTTAATAAGATATACCACAAGATTTTCTATATTCACCTGCACTATTTGTTTATGTCAAGTTCACTTTAACATAGCAAAAGCAAAATATTGGGGACTTGTCCTAAGGTCACATGGACGTCCAAAGGATCCTGGTATAGTCAATGGGGTCTCTGTGTGTTACCGCGTTAGACTCTGAGTGTTACCGCTATTTTAGCAGTCTGCTTCTCCATTGTTCTGGCCCTGATGGACTACAATAACAGAGAGGGACCCTAGCATTAGGAGCAGTGATCAATATAGTGAATAAAAAGCATCCCCGGGTGAAGGATCCTCCACCGGTAATTATAAGAAGCAGTAAGGAAGACAATATATGACTTTGGTTTGTGCAGACTGTGACAATGAGCCGTCCCCATTACCATCTTCCTTCTGTATGACTTCCAGTGTATTAGAATTGAAATTACGGAGCTTTTATGCAAACACTTTAGATAAGAGAAGAACTTGTTGATTCCTCCGGGAGAAGAGTCACTGTTATTATACAAGGATAGATAACTTATTAACTGAGTGCCGGAGAAACTGCACAAATAACTCATGTCAGGTTATTCTGGATGATACTGACAAGTCTATGCAATAGTGAGGTGTCACAGAGGAGAGAGAAGGAATAAAAGTCTACCTGTTATATACAATATACACATACAGACATATACTGTGCACACAGACACAAATACAGATATATACTATGCACACAAATACATACATACTGAATATACAGGTATATACACATACATACATACAGACATATACTGTGCACACACACACAAATACAGATATATACTGTGCACACAAATACATACATACTGAATATACAGGTATATACACATACATACAGACAGACATATACTGTGCATGCACACAAATACATACGTACTGAATAGAGATGAGCGAACACTAAAATGTTCGAGGTTCGAAATTCGATTCGAACAGCCGCTCACTGTTCGAGTGTTCGAACGGGTTTCGAACCCCATTATAGTCTATGGGGAACAAATACTCGTTAAGGGGGAAACCCAAATCCGTGTCTGGAGGGTCACCAAGTCCACTATGACACCACAGGAAATGATGCCAACACCTCTGGAATGACACTGGGACAGCAGGGGAAGCATGTCTGGGGGCATAAAAGTCACTTTATTTCATGGAAATCCCTGTCAGCTTGCGATTTTCGCAAGCTAACTTTTTCCCATAGGAATGCATTGGACAGCGCTGATTGGCCAGAGTACGGAATTCGACCAATCAGCGCTGGCTCTGCTGGAGGAGGCGGAGTCTAAGATCACTCCACACCAGTCTCCATTCAGGTCCGACCTTAGACTCCGCCTCCTCCGGCAGAGCCAGCGCTGATTGGCCGAAGGCTGGCCAATGCATTCCTATGGGTATGCAGAGACTTAGCAGTGTTGAGCCAGTTCTGCTCAACTACACCGTGTGCCGATCAGCCCATCAGATGTAGCAGAGCCGAGGGTGCACTAGAACCCTTATGCACACTCGGCTCTGCTACATCAGATGGGCTGACCGGCACACGGTGTAGTTGAGCAGAACTGGCTCAACACTGCTAAGTCTCTGCATACCCATAGGAATGCATTGGCCAGCCTTCGGCCAATCAGCGCTGACTCTGCCGGAGGAGGCGGAGTCTAAGGTCGGACCTGAATGGAGACTGGTGTGGAGCGATCTTAGACTCCGCCTCCTCCAGCAGAGCCAGCGCTGATTGGTCGAATTCCGTACTCTGGCCAATCAGCGCTGGCCAATGCATTCCTATGGGAAAAAGTTTATCTCACAAAAATCACAATTACACACCCGATAGAGCCCCAAAAAGTTATTTTTAATAACATTCCCCCCTAAATAAAGGTTATCCCTAGCTATCCCTGCCTGTACAGCTATCCCTGTCTCTTAGTCACAAAGTTCACATTCTCATATGACCCGGATTTGAAATCCACTATTCGTCTAAAATGGAGGTCACCTGATTTCGGCAGCCAATGACTTTTTCCAATTTTTTTCAATGCCCCCGGTGTCGTAGTTCCTGTCCCACCTCCCCTGCGCTGTTATTGGTGCAAAAAAAGCGCCAGGGAAGGTGGGAGGGGAATCGAATTTTTTTGGAGTTTGCCACGTGATGTTCGATTCGAATCGAACACATCGAACAGCCTGATATCCGATCGAACATGTGTTCGATAGAACACTGTTCGCTCATCTCTAGTACTGAATACACAGATATATATATATATATATATATATATATATATATATACATATATATATATATATATATATATATATATATATATATATACATACATACACACAGACATATATTGTGCACACAAATACATACATACTGAATATACAGATACATACACATACATGCATACTCATATTGTGCACACACACATACATACATACTGTATATACACATATATACAAATACCTATACTGTGCGCACACACAAATACATGCTGAATGTAAACATATATACCCACACATACTATACATACAGTCCTATGAAAAAGTTTGGGCACCCCTATTAATCTTAATCATTTTTTGTTCTAAATATTTTGGTGTTTGCAACAGCCATTTCAGTTTGCTATATCTAATAACTGATGGACACAGTAATATTTCAGGATTGAAATGAGGTTTATTGTACTAACAGAAAATGTGCAATATGCATTAAACCAAAATTTGACTGGTGCAAAAGTATGGGCACCCTTATCATTTTATTGATTTGAATTCCCCTAACTACTTTTTACTGACTTACTGAAGCACAAAATTGGTTTTGTAACCTCAGTGAGCTTTGAACTTCATAGCCAGGTGTATCCAATCATAAGAAAAGGTATTTAAGGTGGCCAATTGCAAGTTGATCTCCTATTTGAATCTCCTCTGAAGAGTGGCATCATGGGCTACTCAAAACAACTCTCAAATGATCTGAAAACAAAGATTGTTCAACATAGTTGTTCAGGGGAAGGATACAAAAAGTTGTCTCAGAGATTTAACCTGTCAGTTTCCACTGTGAGGAACATAGTAAGGAAATGGAAGACCACAGGGACAGTTCTTGTTAAGCCCAGAAGTGGCAGCCCAGTGACGAAGTTGAAGTTACGCCGGGGATGGATATTTCAGCAAGACAATGATCCAAAACACCGCTCCAAATCCTCAGGCATTCATGCAGAGGAACAATTACAATGTTCTGGAATGGCCATCCCAGTCCCCAGACCTGAATATCATTGAACATCTGTGGGATGATTTGAAGCGGGATGTCCATGCTCGGCGACCATCTAACTTAACTGAACTTGAATTGTTTGTCCAAAATACCTTTATCCAGGATCCAGGAACTGATTAAAAGCTACAGGAAGCGACTAGAGGCTGTTATCTTTGCAAAAGGAGGATCTACTAAATATTAATGTCACTTTTCTGTTGAGGTGCCCATACTTTTGCACCGGTCAAATTTTGGTTTAATGCATATTGCACATTTTCTGTTAGTACAATAAACCTCATTTCAATCCTGAAATATTACTGTGTCCATCAGTTATTAGATATATCAAACTGAAATGGCTGTTGCAAATACCAAAATATTTAGAACTAAAAATGATTAAGATTAATAGGGGTGCCCAAACTTTTTCATAGGACTGTATATATATGTATACACACATAATGTATATACCCATAAATACACACATATTGTGCATACACATATACACACAGACTGTACATTCACAAATACAAACCACTGTACACATATACACTCATGTGCCATAAGTCACGGGAAGGTGTGTCCCAGTGCCGGTTGTGTTGGATATGACGCTCAAACAGTGTGACGCAATGTGGCCTATGGCGCTAGTGTCACCAGGATATCTGAGCAGCCTAATGCAGAAAGGTGTCTTGTGAACATGGCAGCCGTCGTGAGTTAAGTGTCTTTGAACATGGGATGATAATCGGTGCAAGGTGCATGGGGAATAGCATTTTGGAGATCACCCGGGAATTTGGGTTTCAGAGGTCAACAGTGTCTCGGGTGGACCTGCAATATCATAGAGACCAGAGACAACGTTGGCAGCAGCATAAACTGGTGCACTGGTCGGCCATGAGTGTTTGATGAACGGACGTCATGTCACCTCCGCAGAGTCATACGGGGCTCTCGACTATCTACTGTGGGTCAAATCTCCACCGATTTGAATGTGGGGCACCAGGACCCCATTTCCACCAGGACTGTACGCCGAGAACTGCACCACATAGGCTTCAACAGTCAACGCCCAACCCTTGTCCCTTTGCTGACGCCGCAACACAGAGCTTGAAGACTGGCATGGGACTGCGACCATCGCCATAGGACCATGAAACAATGGCAGCATGTGGCATGGTCTGATGAATCACAGTTCCAGTTGTACAGAGCCGATGGGCGTGTGAGAGTGTGGCGTATGCCCCATGAAGCCATGGATCCTGCATGCCAACAGGGAGGTGTCTAGGCGGGAGGTGGCTCCGTCATGGTCTGGGTTGTGTTCACATAGTCGCAATTGGGCCCCATTGTCTGGGTGCAGGGTTTAATGACCGGTGCTCGATACGTGCAACTTATGGCAGATCTTCTGCACCCCTTTCTGGTGTTGGAGTTCCCTGATGGCGATGCTGTGTACCAACAGGACAATACAACATGTCATCGCTCATTGGTGGTACGGGACTGGCTTAATGAACACAACACTGACCTCACGACCCTCAATAGGCCTGCCCGCTCACCCGACCTCAACCTCATAGGGCAGGGGTCTCAAACTGAATTTACTCGGGGGCCGCTTGAGGTAGAGTCTGGGGGAGGCTGGACCGCATCAGGTTTTCGAAAAGCTATGTGTGCCGCAGCAATTTTAGCTCTGCCCACTTTTATGTTGACTCTGCCCATTCTCATTCATTTTTCATGTGCCCCCACACAGTATGATCCTCCTACTGTCACCCGTACATTGTATGTCCCCACATTATAATGTTCCCTTCCAACTGTCCCACAGTATTAAGTCCCTCTCCTGGTGCCCCAGTTTAAACTTGGGGCAACTAGAAGGAGAGATTAAACTTGGGCAGCTAGAAGCAGACATTAAACCGTAGAGGTAACTGGACGGTGACATTAAACTGGCGGCAAACAGGTAGGAGGCAGACAGGTCCCCCTACAGCTACTCCCATGATTTAATGCCCCCTCCAGTTGTCTCCAGTTTAAGTGTCCCCATTCATCTACCCCCAGTTTCATCTCCCCCCACCATTTCTCCCCCAATTTCATATCCCCCTTCATCGGCTCCATTTTATATCCCCCCTCCATTTGCCCCCAGTTTCATTTCCTCGATCCATCTACCCCCATTTTCATGCCCCCCTCATCTCTGCCCCCAGTTTCATGTTCCCCTTCCATCTGTGGCCCTAGTTTCATGTCCTCCCCTCCATCTCTGCCCCCAGTATAACGTTCCGCTTCCATCTCTGCCCCTAGGTTACTGAGAGACACACAGACAGACACACACACACACACACAGACACACACACAAAGACACACTCTCCACCCTGCATCTCACATTCCCCTCCCCTCTCAGTACCTTTAGACAGTACATCCCTTCATCTTCCGGCCGGCACATTAAGACACACCTTCCTAGTCATGTGACATCTGACATCACACATAGGTCCTTCATTTTACAGTAGTACAAGCTTTTATCACTGTTATAAGACCGGGGGGTGATCGGAGGGAAGTTTGTTAAGTACAACACTAGCGGGACATGCAGGGAGCTGCGCGGGACTGTGGGACAGGAGTATAAAAGTGGTACTTTTCCACTAAATGCGGGATGGTTGGGAGCTATTTATTACAGTGGGAGCCGCAAACTATTGTCCTGAGGGCCGCAGTTGGCCCGCAGGCCGCAAGTTTGAGGCCCCTGCCATAGAGCATTTATGGGATGCTGTGGATACCAGTGTCCAGTCCATGGACCCAGCACCAACTAAACAGGACCAATTGTGGGCTGCAGTGCAGACTGTGTGGATGAATATCCCTCCAGGATTCTTCCAACACCTTGTGGAGTCCATGCCTCATCGTCTTGCTGCAGTTATCAGGGCTCGCGGAGGGGCGACCCGCTATTGACAGTGTATCCGGTATCTTCCCATGACTTTTGGCCACTTAGTGTATATACATACATATATACTAAAAAACACATATTTACACACACACACACACACATACTGTACATACACACACACACACACGTATGCACATACGATAGATTCAAACATACATATACCTATCAGCCATAACATTGAAACTTTTGGCCATGGCACCTGTGGAGAGGTTGAATATAGGCAGTAGATGAATGGTTAGCACTTGTAACAAGCAGTAGGTTGATGTGTGAAAGCAGAGAATATGAGCAAGTGTATCATTCTAACTTTGAGAAGGACCAAATTGTGATGGCTACATCATACTTGCCAAATTTTTAAAATAGATGTCCAAGAACCCCCAAAATTTGGGTGGCCACACCACTCTTGGTACAGACATATCACTTTGGGTGTCAGACCCCTCTTTTGTTGCAAGCCATGACATCCAGATGTTCAGGAGAGATGCCAAGTATTCTTGTTAGATAATTCAGGCACAAAGCAGCAGGCCTTAGGAATTCCCATCATGCCATTCTGGACAGTCAATGTATATACGGCACTTTCCTGGAGGATAGATGGCACCAGGATGACTAAGGTGAGAAGTCACCTGGAAGAGGCATTGTGATGATTCAGGCAACATATCCTTGGGTCCTTGGGTTCTGGCATTCATGTAGATGTTACTGTGACATGCACCCCCTACTGAACCATAGTACATATAAATACACCCTTATGGCAGTGGTCTCTTTCAGTAGGATAATGTCTCCTACCACACCACAAAAAAATGTTCAGGAATGGTTGGAGGAACATGACAAAAAGTTTAAGGTAATGACTTGACTCCAAATTCTCAAGATCTCCATCCGAGTTAGCATCTGCGAGATGTGCTGGGCTGGAAAATGTCCAATTCATAGAGCCCTCAACTCACAACTTACCAACCTCATAGGATCTGATGCTGCCATCTTGGTAGTTTCAGGATTTGAGTGGTTTATATAGTAAGACAATAGAGGTCATGGCCTCCAGTGATGGCCATTCAGAAGATCACTTTTGGATGCTTTTTTATTTTGGATGTTCCAAACCTGGGTCATCTCAATGTAGTAATCCTTGGATCGTTATTAATTGAGATCGTGCATGGCAGCCTGGTATTATTACGAGGGTTTCCTGTTATTTGCTTCTTTAATTTTGATCTCCAGTTATAGACCCAGCCTGGATAACTCATCTTCTATGCGACCCTCGAGTGCCCTGCGGAACTGACCCTTGGAATATCTAACTATCCTTCTGAACAACCCATTACTCTACCACATGCCTGACTTGGCCTGACTACTGTTACTGACCCCTGTCTGTCTTACCCAACTACATTCTACGATATCTGTATCATCAGGGTTCCCTACAACTGGCTTTGCTTCTGTCGTCATGTTTCGAACACGATCAACCATAGCAAAAGCAACTCCACTCTCCTTCCTTTGGTTTTTGATTCCCCACGTGACCAAGGACTAGACACCTAACCCTAATCCAGATAACGGGTGCTACAGGTAAAATGATATATTCAGTTGGATATTTGGCTAGTAGGGTTGAGCGATCGGGATCGGAAAAGATCGGATTCTGATCGGCGATCGAGTAAATTTCACGATCGCGATCGGAATTCCGACCTGATCTTTTCCAGTGGGATCGAGATTGAGGTTATCTCAAGATCGACTCAACCCTAAAAGTGACTTTTCCCATAGAAAACCATTGACTAGGGTTGAAGATCGGGATCGGAAAAGATCGGATTCCGATCGGCGATCGAGCAAATTTCACGATCAACATCGGGATCGAGATTGGCTGGAAAATGATCAGAATTCAGATTTTAAAACTGATCTTGAAATCTCAAGATCGGCTCAACCCTATTGGCTAGATATCACATCTATTACCACCTTCTAGATATTCTGACCTAGATCATCTCCGTAGAGCGTTGCAAAATGGCGATCAAAGTGACACACGTATCCTTTCCCGCTCATCGGCTCTTACAAAAATCCACATTTTCCATTAAAATGCACAAATAGATCCTGAACCTAAAGTAATTTCTTCTCCACGTGGCCTTTAGCTTGGGTTCTCCTTGCAGTCGTCTTCCAGTGCAGTCGAATTTCGTGGAGAATTTTACCCCCCAGCCAAAGATTACCTTTGAAATGTACAATACCAGACTGGGTTTGTTTGATCTGGCGTGCGTTGCTTTGATCAATGTTACCAGCCAAACTGCTATTTATATCATATTTATTTTGCTTGCTGTGTGGATTTAATTAATATTTGGGGAGGGGAGAGCCGGTAATGGATGGAACATTTGGCCATTTCACTCTTCAATTATTTATGTTCTAGAGGCGGTATGGATGAAGGAAATGGAATACGCTTTTGATATAAATAACTAGGCTGAAAAATGAAGAAAAATAATCCCGTATTAAAACTGTGGGAAAGAGGCAATTATTCACACACGATGGCCCTAAGTAACTAATATCTAGCCGTTCTCTTTTCCTACATTTTCGAAAAAAAATTCTCACTAACAGCGAGCTAAAATTGTCACTTTCTAGATGCGATATGTACTGGAAGTGGAAGCTTTATTACCGCAACCAGTTTCGGGCTGATTAACTCGGGAACCGAGTCCAAGGGAGACTCTCATTTTTAACCCTTAGCCCCCTCATGGAAGTGTGAACTGTTTTCTTACACCAGTCCTAATTGATTTCCCAGACATACCCACCACTTGCCAGCCAGAAATACGAAAAGGCTCTTAGTCAGAAAATAGCGCTACTGCTGCGGGTTTTTTATTTTGAATAGGCCGTTACCTGCGGGTGTAAATACTGTGTGCAGGGGCCACTATGGAGCATAATACTGTGTGCAGGGGACACTATGGGGGATAATACTGTGTGCAGGGGCCACTATGGGACATAATACTGTGTGCAGGGGACACTATGGGGGATAATACTGTGTGCAGGGGCCACTATGGGGGATAATACTGTGTGCAGGGGCCACTATGGGGGATAATACTGTGTGCAGGGGACACTATGGGACATTATACTGTGTGCAGGAGCCACTATGGGGGATAATACTGTGTGCAGGGGCCACTATGGGGGATAATACTGTGTGCAGGGGCCACTATGGGGCATAATACTATGTGCAGGGGCCACTATGGGGGATAATACTGTGTGCAGGGGCCACTATGAGCTATAATACTGTGTGCAGGGGCCACTATGGGGGATAATACTGTGTGCAGGGGTCACTATGGAGCATAATACTGTGTGCAGGGGCCACTATGGGACATAATACTGTGTGCAGGGGCCACTATGGGGCATAATACTGTGTGCAGGGGCCACTATGGAGCATAATACTGTGTGCAGGGGACACTATGGGACATAATACTGTGTGCAGGGGACACTATGGGGGATAATACTGTGTGCAGGGGCCACTATGGGGGATAATACTGTGTGCAGGGGACACTATGGGACATTATACTGTGTGCAGGGGCCACTATGGGGGATAATACTGTGTGCAGGGGCCACTATGGGGGATAATACTGTGTGCAGGGGCCACTATGGGACATAATACTGTGTGCAGGGGACACTATGGGGATAATACTGTGTGCAGGGGCCACTATGGGGGATAATACTGTGTGCAGGGGCCACTATGGGGGATAATACTGTGTGCAGGGGACACTATGGGACATTATACTGTGTGCAGGAGCCACTATGGGGGATAATACTGTGTGCAGGGGCCACTATGGGGGATAATACTGTGTGCAGGGGCCACTATGGGGCATAATACTGTGTGCAGGGGCCTCTATGGGGGATAATACTGTGTGCAGGGGCCACTATGAGCTATAATACTGTGTGCAGGGGCCACTATGGGGGATAATACTGTGTGCAGGGGTCACTATGGAGCATAATACTGTGTGCAGGGGCCACTATGTGGGATAATACTGTGTGCAGGGGCCACTATGGGACATAATACTGTGTGCAGGGGCCACTATGGGACATAATACTGTGTGCAGGGGCCACTATGGGACATAATACTGTGTGCAGGGGCCACTATGGGACATAATACTGTGTGCAGGGGCCACTATGGGGTATAATACTGTGTGCAGGGGCCACTATGGAGGATAATACTGTGTGCAGGGGCCACTATAGGGCATAATACTGTGTGCAGGGGCCTCTATGGGGGATAATACTGTGTGCAGGGGCCACTATGAGGTATAATACTGTGTGCAGGGGCCACTATGGGGGATAATACTGTGTGCAGGGGTCACAATGGAGCATAATACTGTGTGCAGGGGCCACTATGGGGTATAATACTGTGTGCAGGGGCCACTATGGGACATAATACTGTGTTCAGGGGCCACTATGGGACATAATAATGTGTGAAGGGGCCACTATGGGGGATAATATTGTGTGCAGGGGCCACTATGGGGGATAATACTGTGTGCAGGGGCCATTATGGAGCATAATACTGTGTGCAGGGGCCACTATGGGGGATAATACTGTGTACAGGGGCCACTATGGGGAATAATACTGTGTGTAGGGGCCACTATGGGGTATAATACTGTGAGCAGGGGCCACTATGGGGTATAATACTGTGTGCAGGGGCCACTAGGGGGCATAACACTGTGTGCAGGGGTCACTATGGAGCATAATACTGTGTGCAGGGGCCACTATGGGGGATAATACTGTGTGCAGGGGCCACTATGGGACATAATACTGTGTGTAGGGGCCACTATGGGGCATAATACTGTGTGTAGGGGCCACTATGGGACATAATACTGTGTGTAGGGGCCACTATGGGGTATAATACTGTGTGCAGAGGCCACTATTGGGCATAATAGTGTGTAGGAATGCGGCAGGGGGTCAGTTGGTTGGTTGGGGTCTTTTAGGGAGGGGGTCGGTCAGGGGGGACCCATGTCAAATGTTTGCCTTGGGGCCCCGCAATTCCGAGTTATGCCACTGAGTGTGAGTTATGATACATTCGGTGGACCAGAGCACCCCAGACCACCTAGATTCCTGCCCCTCCTGTCTAAAAATGTAGCGAGCAGGGCACAGAACTTCAGAAACACCAAAGTGTGCCAAAAATTCACCAACCTAAAGTACATTTTTGCCACTTTTAAGATGCATTGGCCTGGATAAATATGGGTCATGGTGAAATATACAGAAGAGTCAATGGGTTCATTACATAGTTAATGGGTTAGTACCTGGAAGGTGGCTGTAGCTACGTAGAGGTATCATAGATGATCCACAATAGAGGGTGACATCAGTGAGTAAGGCATTGGGCATACATTTGAAGGCATGGCACAAAGGTTAAAGCAAAGGTTCACACCAGAAAACTGATATCACACAGGTAAATCTCAAGCTGAAAGATGTCGGCTGAAGACTGGACATGGGGAATAAACATTGGATGCTTAGGACAGGTGAGAAAACGTGAGTATGACCCGGGGCCTCCAATATACCATAGATAGATGAATGGCTAGATACCATGAGTGATGAACCCCAAACATTTCTCGTAATGAACCTGGTTTGTTATGATGTGGTTCACTCATCTCTATTTGTAACGGAGTATCACAAAATCATGTTGTTTTGAAGAGCTGGTCATCTCCTGACACCCATATCTGAACATGCCCAGCCAAAAGGAGAGGTCAAAAAGGACACATCTGTATGGACATCCATCCTGGACAATCTAATATTGGTCTACTCAGTTGTCTATGGCTTCCTCTGTTATTTTGTATGGACTGACAACCTTTAGCTCCACCCTATACTCAGTTTATATGGCGTTCTCCATCATCAGCCCCGTCTTCATCATCCTCGCTCTTCATCCTACAAACATAACTTTGGTCGAAAGCAAACAAAATGAACACTATGCAACCGCATAACGCATGATATATTAGAAAAAAGAGCTTTATGGTCTCCACAGGCGTCTCTGGTATTGAGAGCAGAGAGATGGAATACGTAGTATTATGCATTTTATTAGACTAACATAAACCTGAATTTACAAGCTTTTGGACCACAATTTTTCATCAGGTACAAATCAAGCCTACGAGGTCTGAAAGCCTATAAATTTACTGTTATGGTCAGCTAGTAAATTGTATGACATCACCTGTTCAGGAGCTATCGGGTGTATACTACATGAATATACACCACTAACACTCTGTATTCTATAGGCTCGGCCGGATGTCAGCGCTGACATATTTTATGAACTGCAAGAACCCGATAGTGTTCAAAGCCCCATCGATCATTCCTCAGATTTATCTGTAAGCCTCTTCTTCTTAAGTAGCTTTCAGCCTCCACCATAAATCCAATATATTGAATAGAACTAATTATTAGAGATGAGCGAACACTAAAATGTTCGAGGTTCGAAATTCGATTCGAACAGCCGCTCAATGTTCGTGTGTTCGAACGGGTTTCGAACCCCATTATAGTCTATGGGGAACAGATACTCGTTAAGGGGGAAACCCAAATCCGTGTCTGGAGGGTCACCAAGTCCACTATGACACCCCAGGAAATGATGCCAACACCTCTGGAATGACACTGGGACAGCAGGGGAAGCATGTCTGGGGGCATCTAACACACCAAAGACCCTCTATTACCCCAACATCACTGCCTAACAACTACACACTTTACACGTTCAAAAAAACCTCTATCAAAGTGGGAAAATACCTGGAAACCTTCTTTACTCCCCAAATGGATGGACACAAACCCCAATTTAAGCTCAACAAACAGTAACAACCACCCCTTTAAATCACGTTCCCCATGACAACCACAAATGGAATAGGCAATGGGAATTCCAAAAGCCCTCACCCTTAACTGTCATTTTGAGTGAGTGTGTGTGTGTGTGTGTGTGTGTGTGTGTGTGTGTGTGTGTGTGTGATGTGGTAAGACCTTCCAAAATTCACTTTTCTAGCCCTTAACATGAGCCCTTCCAAACAAAGTTACATGACCTTAAGCTGAGCTACCAGCAGAGATTGAGGCCCTTGGCATGAGTAGAGCCTTGCACCAGCAGTGTTTTTGGCACTTAGGGTGAGTTGAGCCTTGTACCAGCGTGTGTCCCTTAACATCAGGCGGGCCCTAAGTTCTGCGCTTTGCACAAAAGTTCCACATTAACTAGGCTGAATGGTACAAAGATTAGTAGGCCCGAGAACCAGGAACAGGTCTTGCAATGGCTGTCGGATAACGCTTAAAGCACATTGTCCACCAGCCAGGCAGCCTCTACCTCCTCTTACCCAACAGTCTTGTCCTCCTTCCACCCAAAATTCCAAATCTTCCCAGAACAATAACCCCAACTGTCCCTGCTCCCCAGAGCTGTTCTCCCTTCCTTTGACTGTACCGCAACCTGCCCCTCCATTTCGCGATTCCACGGACCTAACAGACGAGTATCTGTGTCCAGATGCTCAAACACTAGAGTCTCCTCCATTCCATCTCCGGTCGATTTGGTGGCGGATGACCAGCAACCCACCCTCATCGACGACGATGAGAAGCAGTTGCTGTCAGGGCAGCCAGTTGACATGCGCATTGTGCAGGAGGAGGAGGCGAGACAGGAGTTGGAAGAGGAGGTGGTGGACAACGAGGACACCGACCCCACCTGGACAAGGCAGATGTCAAGCTGGGAAAGTAGTGTGGATGTTGAGGCAGGTGCAGCACCAAAAAGGGTAGCTAGAGGCAGAGACATGTCCAGAGGCAGAGGTCAGCTGCTTTGCCGAAGCCAGGCCAGACCCGGAATGTCCGAAGATGTTCCCTTTTGTACCCAGCCCAGAAAAACTCCCCCATCGAGGGCACGTTTCTTGAAGGTGTAGAGTTTTTTCAAGGAATGCGCCGAGGACAGATATAGTGTCGTCTACACAATTTGCCTCTCGAAATCGAGTAGGGGCCCTGAGAAGAGCAACCTGTCCACCACTTCAATGCACCGTCATTTGGAATCCAAGCAATGGAATCAGTGGCAGGCAGCAACGGCAGGACAAACGTCGCCCGCCGTTCATGCCACTGCCTCTGCTCACAGTGCTGGCGATGCACTCCAGAGGACGAGCCAGGACATCACTTCATCTGCCTCCGCCACTTTGTTGACTTCTCCCTCATCCTCCCCTGTTTCTGTCTTATCTCCTTCTCCTGCACCATCAAAGGCACCATCAGGCGCTTCTTTACAACAACCCACCATCTCTCAGACATTGGAGCGCCGGCAGAAATACACCGCTAACCACCCACCCACGCAAGCCTAGAACGCCAACATCGCTAAACTGCTGGCCCAGGAGAGGTTGGCGTTCCGGCTTGTTGAAACTCCCGCCTTCCCGGACCTGATGGCAACTGTGGCACCTCACTATGCCGTCCCTAGCCGTCTCAACTTCTCCCGGTGTGGCGTCCCCGCCTTGCACCAGCACGTGTCACTCAACATCAGGTGGGCCCTTAGTTCCGCGCTTTGCTGCAAGGTCCACTTGACCACCGACACTTGGACAAGCGCCTGTGGTCAGGGATGCTGCAGTGCTTATCTTTAATGACAGGCAGGGTGAATGTGGTGGAGTCTGTTCCCCGGGTGCAAACTGGGGTGGCCTATCTCCTCTCCCAGGCCAAAATTCATGGCAGGAGTAGACTGAAACCCTACGACGCTGCAACCTCCACCACAGCTACTAGCGGCAAACGCTAAAACACTGGTGTGGGGAGACGTCAGCAGGCGGTGCTGAAGCTCATCAGCTTGGGGGACAGACAGCACAGTGCCTCCGAGGTCAGGGATGCCATCCTGGCTGAGATGGCATTTTTTTTTCCCTGCTACACCTGGGGCCTGGCATTTTTACGCCTGTGATAATGGCTGGAACCTGGTAGCGGCTCTGGAGCTTGCCAGCCTCCAACACGTTCCATGTTTGGCCCACGTCTAACCTAGTGGTGCAAAGTTTTTTAAAAACATACTCAAATGTACCGAAGCTACTGTTGAAAATGCGGCGCTTGTGCGCCCACTTTTGCAAGTGCACAGGAGTCGCTGCTAGCCTAAAAACACTCTAGCAAGGCCTACATCTGTCCAAACACAGGCTGTTGTCCGTCATTCACACACGCTGAAACCCTACAATACCATATCTTGAGCAGGGTGTGTGAGCTGCACAGACCTTTGATGGAGTTCCATCTACAAAACCCAAGGGTTCCTCAAAGTCAGCAACCAAAGTTTCTGCACCATGAGTTTCCAGGGGTGGCAGAGTTATGGCTAGGGGAAGAGGCATGGATAGGGATGATGTCTAGGGGCAAAAGCAGTGTGGATGTGGAGGCAAGCTAAGCAGGAAAAACTGGGGGTACAAGCTAAGGCATGGACTGGGGTGATGTCTAGGGGCAAAAGCAGTGTGGATGTGGAGGCAAGCTAAGCAGGAAAAACTGGGGGTACAAGCTAAGGCATGGACTGGGGTGATGTCTAGGGGCAAAAGCAGTGTGGATGTGGAGACAAGCTAAGCAGGAAAAACTGGGGGTACAAGCTAAGGCATGGACTGGGGTGATGTCTAGGGGCAAAAGCAGTGTGGATGTGGAGGCAAGCAAAGCAGGGAAAATGGTGGCTAGAGACAAAGGGATGTCCATAGGCAGCAAGGGCAAAGATGCAAAACTCTCCCGTTTCAAGAATTTTCCTGACTTGTTTCCCCACAAAACATTCCTGGGAGGAGGGCTGAAACACCACCCTCCTCCTCCTCCGCTGTTAGATTGACCCCAGCTACGAGCTGAAAACGCTGCAACACTGGTGTGGGGAGACGTCAGCAGGCTGGGCTGAAGCTCATCAGCTTGGGAGACGGACAGCACACTGCCTCTGAGGTCAGGGATGCCATCCTGGATGAGATGGCAATTTGTTTATCCCCGCTGCCCCTGGGGCCAGGTTTTTTAGCTTGTTGGAGGGCTCTGGAGCTTGCCAGCCTCCAACACGTTCCATGCCTGGCCCACATGTTCAATGTAGTGGTGCAATGATTTTTAAAAACATACCCCAAATTAGCTGAGCTAAGGGTGAAAGTGCGGCACTTGGACACCCACTTTCCCAAGTCTACAGTACCTGGAGCTAGCCGCAATACACTCCAGCAAGGCCTACATCTGCCTGAAGCACCTACTGTTGTGCGAGGTCACCACACGCTCTAACCCTAGATACCGTATGTTCAGCAGGGTGTGTGAGCAGCAGAGACCTTTGATGGAGTACCAGCTACAAAACCCAAGGGTTCCTCAGAGTCAGCTCCCTCACTTTCTGCACCATGAGTTTCCATGGGTGGCAGACTTATGGCTAGAGGCACAGGCATGGATAGGGGTGATGTGTAGGGGCAAAAGCAGTGTGGATGTGGAGGCAAGCTAAGCAGCAAAAACTGGGGGTACAAGCAGCCGGTGACATCATCACTGACAAGCACAGCTGTCTGTCAGCTGACAGGCTGACTTTCACCAAAATGAACAGACAATGGATAGACTCATCATATACATGTCAGTTACATGACAAATTTAGTGCAATTTGCAAGTCCAAGATGGTTTGGAGATCTGCGGAGAGGAATCTCACCACCTCTTGCGGGTGCCATCATTTGGAAGGCAAGCCCTGGGCTCAGTGGGTGAGAGCAAGCGCAGGATAATCGTCGTTTGGCCTGGCGGCCACTGCCTCTTCCACTGTTGACAGGGCTGGCGCTGCAGTCCAGACCAGGAGCCAGGACACCTCCACATCTGCCTCTGACACTTTGGGGAGTTCACCCTTATCCTCACCTTTTCCTGCCATTTCTCCTTTTGCCCGCGCCATCATGCGCCTCTTCCCAGCAACTCCCCATCTCCCAAGCCTTTCATTTCATGCTAAAGTACAGCGCAACCCACCCACATGCCCAAGGCTTCAACGGCCTCATCTCAAGAAATCTGGCCCAGGAGATGTTGGAATCCCGGCTGGGGGACACTCTGCCCTTTTTGGGCAGAGTGTCTACTGCGCCACCGCACTGTGCCGTCCACACCAGCACTTTCCCCCAAACATGAGGCGGTCCCTAAATTCAGCGCTTAGCCCTAAAGTTCCATGTGACCAGTTACGAATGGACAAGTGCATGCGGACAGGGACGCTACCTTTCAATTTGGGCACAGTGGTTGAATGTAGTTGAGGCGTGGACCGGGTCGCAAAATGTGGTGGCCTGACTTGTCTCCCCACACAACATTCCTGGGAGGAGGGCTGAAACACCACCCTCCTCCGCTGTTAAATTGACCCCAGCTACGAGCTGGAAACGCTGCAACACTGGTGTGGGGAGACGTCAGCGGGCCGTGCTGAAGCTCATCAGCTTGGGGGCCAGACAGCACACTGCCTACAAAGTGAGTCATGCCATCCTCGATGAGACGGCAATGTGGTTTTTGCCACTGCACCTGGGCCCAGGCATGTTGTCATGTGTGATAATGGCCGTAACCTGGGATTGGCTCTGTAGCTTGGCAGCCTGCAACATATTCCATGCCTGGGCCACGTTTTTAACTCATTGCTGCTAATCTTTTGAAAAAGGTACCCCAATGTTCCTGAGCTACTGGTGAAAGTGTGGCGCTTGTGCGGATAGTTTTTAAAGTGTATAGTTGCCGCTGCTAGCCTCTATGCACTCCTACAACGCCTGTACCTGCTGGAACAACGGCTGTTGTGCGACGTCTCCACACTGCTGGCACTAAACATATCATGTGTTGAGCAGAGTGTGTGAGCAGCACAGACCTTTGATGTAGTTCCAACTCCAAAACCCTCGGGTTCGTCAAAGTCAACTCCCTCAGTTGCTCAACCATGAGTGGCCATGGGTGGCAGACTTATGTGAAATCCCATCCCATCCATTGCACTGGACACGAAACATTAGCATGCGCTCAGCACAACTTCGGATATGGCAGATGCGTTAAGCAGGGTGCAGGGTACAACACAGACCAGGCCCGAGCACCAGGAACAGGTGTTAGAAATACTGCAGCATCTGCCATTTCCTTCCAATTTTGGGGTTTTGGACCCGCCACCGACTTGTCTGGACCTAAGTGGGGATCATGAGACACAGTTGCCATCAAGGCAAGCTGTGGTCATGTGCGGTTTGCAGTAAGGGGGCAGTGCGCAATTGGAAGAGGAGTTGGTGGATGACGAGGCCACCGACCCCACATGGACAGGGGTGATGTCTAGGGGCTAAAGCAGTGTAGATGTAGAGGGAAGCTAAATCAACAAAAAACCTGGGTAGAAGCAAAGGCATAAACTGGGGTGATGTTTAGGGGTGAAAGCAGAGTAGATGTGGAGGGAAGCTAAGCAGCAAAAACAGTGGGTAGAAGCAAAGGCATGCAAAACTCTACCCTGTTGGAAGACTTATTCCTAGGTCTGGAACACGTTAATGGCCCCCCTGGACAAATTACTGCCACTCAGGGGCCTAGTGTCACCAGGAGGGACAAGTATAGGCGCATGTTGTGGGAATACCTGGCCGACACCAGCTCTGTCCTCTCCGATCCCTCTGTGCTCTACAGCCTAAACTTATTTTCTCATCTTTTTTTCTGAACTGCACATCTCTTGCCTGCTTCCTTTGGGATCTTAGAAATGGTGGTCCACTTCCACAGATGGTAACTTCAATAGACAGTGTAACGGGAGTAGCTGAGGGATCGCTGTCTTAACCACTTTTTGGCACAAAATTAACTTCCAAAGCCAAATATGGTGCAAGTATATGATGCAAGGACACCTACACACCTATCTCTGACACATTGGGGAGTTCACCCTCATGCGCCCTTTTGGCCTGCACCATCATGCGCCTCTTCCCAGCCACTCCACATTTCCCAAGCTTTTCATTGCAGGCAGAAGTACAATACAACCCACCCCCATGCCCAAGCCTGTAACAGCCTCATCGATAAACTGCTGGCCCTGGAGACGTTGGTGTTTGTTTATGCTTCTGGAGACCCAGGCCTTCCGTCAGCAGATGGCAGCTGGGGCACCTCCCTATGCTGGGCCTAGCCGTTACTACTTCTCTTGGTGTGCTGTCTCTGCCTTGCGCCTGCATGTGTCCCATAACATCAGTCGGGCCCAGAGCTCTGCGCTTTGCTGCAAGGTCCACTTGACCACCGACACATGGACAAGCGCCTGTGGTCAGGGATGCTGCAGTGCTTATCTTTAATGACAGGCAGGGTGAATGTGGTGGAGTCTGTTCCCCGGGTGCAAACTGGGGTGGCCTATCTCCTCTCCCAGGCCAAAATTCATGGCAGGAGTAGACTGAAACCCTACGAAGCTGCAACCTCCACCCCAGCTACTAGCGGAAAACACTGTAACACTGGCATGGGGAGATGTCAGCAGGCCGTGCTGAAACTGATCAGCTTGGGGGACAGACAGCACAGTGCCTCCGAGGTCAGGGATGCCATCCTGGCTGAGATGGCTTTTTTTTTTCCCTGCTACACCTGGGGCCTGGCATTTTTGCGCCTGTGATAATGGCTGGAACCTGGTAGCAGATCTGGAGCTTGCCAGACTCAAACACGGTCCACGCATGGCCCACGTTTTCCAACTTGTTGGTGCCATGTTTCTTTGAAACCTACACCATTGTGCCTGATATACAGGTCAAAGTGGGGCCATTTTCGTAAGTGAGAACTAGCCTCTGCTAGGCAGAAAACATTCAGAGCACACTCCTCTCATCTTCGCACCGTTGGCTGGCGGAGGAAGACGAGGGGGTTGGAGTGGCATCTGATGTCCCTATCCCACACGAGGCTAGAGGGTGCACTTCAGTGCATCCCATTGCTTCACCACAAATGGTGTGAAGGGGAGTGGAAAATGGAGGAAATGGAGAGTGACCCTTACAGTTGGGGCCAGCAAAGGCATGCCAAGTAACACACTGGCACACATGGCTGACTTCATCTTGGGTTGCTTTTCAACACATATTTCACATCATGAAGAACAAATAATACTGGATTTTTTCAAGCCTCGAACCCCGGTCTAGGTCTAATGTCTGTTCCTTTCTTATATTAGGGGAGAGGGAAAAAAAATTACTTCAGTGATACGTTTAGCGTACATAGACTGACTATTAATGTGTATCCCACTTAGTGTTGTTAGGGTTACACACCGTCACAACCTGGCTAAAGCTTCTATAGCTGTTAATAAAGTCAACATAACTTTACGGTATCCAAAAAGACAGCTGGTACCGACAGAGAGCAAGACAAATGTCACCCAAAGCTGTGAGCTCTGAACACCCACAGTGACTTTGGCGTCATCATCATTATAAGGGAGCGGGTGGTAATAAATAACTTGGCAGTGCCTAAAACCCAAAAAGCTTATACAACTATATTTACATTAAGATACACAAATGAAACTTTTCAGTAGCATGTCATGAGACAAGCTGATAAGCTCTTCCTTTGTGCAGTGCTATTTGAAAGTTAAACGCTGCCTTTATTTTAATTCTGGAGAAGGTGCAGACATTAGATTTAGAACATGTTGTCTTCATTGTCCAAATCCTCTATATAGGTAACGTGTTTTTCGGGCCGAGCTGTCTGGGAACGAGCTGGTGCAGCACTGACAACCTGGGTGAATATGGCAAGAGCCTGAGATGTAGGGTGAATGAATCCCCAAATTATTTGTGGAATTCCCAGTAAGACAATGGCACTGTATACCAGTATTAAAAATTGTGGGTGCACATAACCCCCATATATTCTTTGAATTCCCAGTCAGACAATGGCACTGTATACCAGTAGTAAAAATTGTGGGTGCACATAACCCCCATATATTCTTTGAATTCCCAGTGAGACAATGGCACTGTATACCAGTAGTAAAAATTGTGGGTGCACATAACCCCAATATATTCTTTGAATTCCCAGTGAGACAATGGCACTGTATACCAGTAGTAAAAATTGTGGGTGCACATAACCCCCATATATTCTTTGAATTCCCAGTCAGACAATGGCACTATATACCAGTAGTAAAAATTGTGGGTGCACATAACCCCCATATATTCTTTGAATTCCCAGTCAGACAATGGCACTGTATAGCAGTAGCAAAAATTGTGGGTGCACGTAACCCCCATATATTCTTTGAATTCCCAGTCAGACAATGGCACTATATACCAGTAGTAAAAATTGTGGGTGCACATAACCCCAATATATTCTTTGAATTCCCAGTCAGACAATGGCACTGTATACCAGTATTAAAAATTGTGGGTGCACATAACCCCCATATATTCTTTGAATTCCCAGTGAGACAATGGCACTGTATACCAGTAGTAAAAATTGTGGGTGCACATAACCCCCATATATTCTTTGAATTCCCAGTCAGACAATGGCACTGTATACCAGTAGTAAAAATTGTGGGTGCACATAACCCCCATATATTCTTTGAATTCCCAGTCAGACAATGGCACTGTATACCAGTAGTAAAAATTGTGGGTGCACATAACCCCCATATATTCTTTGAATTCCCAGTCAGACAATGGCACTGTATACCAGTAGTAAAAATTGTGGGTGCACATAACCCCCATATATTCTTTGAATTCCCAGTCAGACAATGGCACTATATACCAGTAGTAAAAATTGTGGGTGCACATAACCCCCATATATTCTTTGAATTCCCAGTCAGACAATGGCACTGTATACCAGTATTAAAAATTGTGGGTGCACATAACCCCAATATATTCTTTGAATTCCCAGTCAGACAATGGCACTGTATACCAGTATTAAAAATTGTGGGTGCACATAACCCCCATATATTCTTTGAATTCCCAGTGAGACAATGGAACTGTATAGCAGTAGCAAAAATTGTGGGTGCACGTAACCCCCATATATTCTTTGAATTCCCAGTCAGACAATGGCACTGTATACCAGTAGTAAAAATTGTGGGTGCACATAACCCCCATATATTCTTTGAATTCCCAGTCAGACAATGGCACTGTATACCAGTATTAAAAATTGTGGGTGCACATAACCCCCATATATTCTTTGAATTCCCAGTCAGACAATGGCACTGTATAGCAGTATTAAAAATTGTGGGTGCACATAACCCCCATATATTCTTTGAATTCCCAGTCAGACAATGGCACTATATACCAGTAGCAAAAATTGTGGGTGTATATAGCCCCAATTCTATTGCTAGGGGACTTGCAGGGTATTTCTGAGGTGAAGGTGGGGGGGGCACACCGTTGGAACGGGGATTTGGGGTGTATATATGGGGTATACGGGAATACACTGTCAGTGTGTTCCATTCAGGATCCTGGGAAAGCTGGGTTGCGGCGATTGAGCCCGTCAGTGCCACGTTACACTGACAAGCTTCTCCCTGGAATTGAAGTTATATGTAAGCCCAATATATTCTTTGAATTCCCAGTGAGACAATGGCACTGTATACCAGTAGCAAAAATAGTGGGTGTATATAGCCCCAATCCTATTGCTAGGGGACTTGCAGGGTATTTCTGGGGTGAAGGTGGGGGGGCACACCGTTGGAACGGGTATCGGGGTATATATCGGGTATACGGGAATACACTGACAGTGTATTCCATTCAGGATCCTGGGAAAGCTGGGTTGCGGCGATTGAGCCCGTCAGTGCCACGTTACACTGACAAGCTTCTCCCTGGAATTTAGCTCTTACAAGAGCTGTTGTGGTTGTCTTCTCCTTCCTATCCTAGCCTGTCCCTGCCTACCCAGAATCTAACCCCTAGCTAACTGGACGGAAACCTCCGTCCTCGGTGAATTGCAAGCTCAGAATGACGCGAACCTGGGCGGCGCTGTTCTTTTAAATTAGAGGTCACATGTTTTCGGCAGCCAATGGGTTTTGCCTACTTTTTTCAACGTCACCGGTGTCGTAGTTCCTGTCCCACCTACCCTGCGCTGTTATTGGAGCAAAAAAGGCGCCAGGGAAGGTGGGAGGGGAATCGAGTAATGGCGCACTTTACCACGCGGTGTTCGATTCGATTCGAACATGCCGAACAGCCTAATATCCGATCGAACATGAGTTCGATAGAACACTGTTCGCTCATCTCTACTAATTATACTTTATCTTCTGCCCAATACACATGTAGCAAGGTTGGGTTTGTCATGTGCAACAACACATACTGAGTAGCGATA
This sequence comes from Leptodactylus fuscus, assembly GCF_031893055.1. Taxonomy (NCBI): domain Eukaryota; kingdom Metazoa; phylum Chordata; class Amphibia; order Anura; family Leptodactylidae; genus Leptodactylus; species Leptodactylus fuscus. Next base: position 351,862,867 of record NC_134265.1, read on the forward strand.
GACCCAATGAGGTACGGTAGTCATAGGGGGGGTGATGGGGTGGCCATCACAACCAAACCTCAACAACGTGTAGAATGCCATCGGTCACACATTGTATCAATGATGTTACTTTCTGCTCTTCTTGACAATCTTGTATCGACTGCCTAAATCTAATCCGGATTTATTGTACTGGATCTGATCCATCTGGGAACCTCAACCTGTAAAGCCTCCTAAAGATAAGACTATGCCTCCTCAAAGGTGTAAACGAAGGCTCCGACATCCCAAATTAGATTGTCCAATTAGGGTAGGAAAAAAATAAAAATTTCCAAAAATTGTGGTTATGTGGGCTCATCCAAAGGTTCTGGGAATGCGTATTGGTAATTGTGGAAAATGGTTTTTAGGTGTGAAAATCCCCATAAAAAATGTTCTATGACATATAGTTGGGAAATTTTGTAAATATTAATATGAATAAGGATATTAAAAACATACCCTCTTGTTGGATGACAATAGAGGCCCCAAGTAAGTGTTTATGGAAACACAATACTAGGGGGGATAAAAATTAATGGAATAGATAATTATCAGAAATTTTGAAAAATTTAGGAGGACTCGAAAGTAGAGATGAGAGAACAGCGTTCGACCGAGTACATGTTCGATCGGATATCAGGCTGTTCAAGATGTTTGATTCCAGTCGAACACCAGGTGGCAAACTCGCTAAAAATTTGTATCCCCTCCCACCTTCCCTGGCGCTTTTTTTGCACCAATAACTGCGCAGGGGAGGTGGGACAGGAACTACGACAACGGGGGCATTGAAAAAAAATTGGAAAAAGTAATTGGCAGACGGAATCAGGTGACCTCCAATTTATACGAATGGTGGATTTAAGATCCGGGTCATATGAGACTGTGAGACAGGGACAAATGTACAGGCAGGGTTAGCTAGGGATTACCTTTATTTAGGGGGGAATGTCACTCACCCAGCTCTTTGGGGCTCTATCTGGTCGGGATCCCTGTCAGCTTGTGATATGCGGGAGCTGACTTTTTCCCATAGGAATGCATTGACCAGCATGGATTGGCCGAATGCCATACAGAATACAGCATTCGGCCAATCAACGCTGGTTCTGCCGGAGGAGGCTCGTCTGTGAGGAGGCGGAGTCTAAAATTGGACCAGAACGGAGACTGCTGTGGATGATCTTAGACTCCGCCTCCTCCGGCAGAACCAGAGTTGATTGGCCGAATGCTGTACGCTGTATGGCATTCGGCCAATCAATGCTGGTCAGTGCATTCCTATGCCAAGATGTAGCAGTGCTGGCCATGCGCTCAGCTCGGCTACACCGGAGATGCAGTCGAGCTGAGTGCATAACCAGCACTGCTACACCGGAGATGTGAACCCTGCTGCACACTCAGCTCTGCTGCATCAGAGATGCGCTGAACCCTACTGCACACTCAGCTCTGCTGAGATGCAGCAGAACTGAGTGTGCAGCAGGGTTCAGCGCACACTCAGCTCTGTTACATCTCTGATGCAGCAGAGCTGAGTGTGCAGCAGAGTTTAGCACATATCTGATGCAGCAGAGCTGAGTGTGCAGAAGGGTTCAGCGCACACTCAGCTCTTCTACATCTCTGATGCAGCATAGCTGAGTGTGCAGCAGGGTTCAGTGCACACTCAGCTCTCCTATATCTTTGGTGCAGTAGAGCTGAGTGTGCAGCAGGGTTCAGCGCATCTCTGATGCAGCAGAGCTGAGTGTGCAGCAGGGTTCACCACATCTCTGATGCAGCAGGGTTCAGCACACACTCAGCTCTGCTACATCTCTTATTCCACACAGCTGAGTGTGCAGCAGGGTTCACATCTCCAGTGTAGCAGTGCTGGCCGTGCGCTCAGCTCGGCTGCATCTCCGGTGTAACTGAGCTGAGTGCACGGCCAGCACTGCTACATCTCGGCATAGGAATGCATTGACCAGCTTTGATTGGCCAAATGCCATACGGAGTACAGCATTCGGCCAATCAACGCTGGTTCTGCCGGAGGAGGCAGAGTCTAAGATCAGTCCACAGCAGTCTCCATTAGACTCCGCCTCCTCACAGACGAGCCTCTGGCAGAACCAGCGTTGGCTGAATGCTGTACTCTGTATGGCATTCGGCCAATCAACGCTGGTCAATGCATTCCTATGGGAAAAAGTCATCTCCCGCATATTGCAAGCTGACAGGGATCCCGACGTTATATAGTGACTTGGGCATGTTAGATGCCCCCAGACATGCTTCCCTTGCTGTCCCAGTTGCATTCCAGGGTGTTGGCATCATTTCCTGGGGTGTCATAGTGGACTTGGTGACTCTCCTGAGTCGAATAGTGGTTTCCCCCTTAACAAGTATTTTTTCCCCATAGACTATAATGGGGTTTGATATTCGATCGAACAGTCGAGTATTGAGTGGCTACTCGAATCGAATTTTGAACTTCGAACATTTCACTGTTCGCTCATCTCTACTGTAAAGTATCATGGCTCTATAGTGAGTATAGATTGGGTAAGGGAGGAGGTACATATCCCATGGGTGCTCTTATTGATTGGATATGAAATAACTGGTGTTAGTGACTACTGCTCACTTTGGTACTGTTGATGATAAGACTGGAGTACTACACGCTGGTCTTGATAAACCAGCCCCACAGAGTCTACAGTACAAGTCCCCATAGATACAGTGGTATGGTCTCCTGGAAGAACTGATAGGTTTCCTTGGCCGAGTGCAATGCTCTTGCATCCTCTGGGCTCTGATGATATATTCCAGTCATGTCCAAAACATGGACATGATCAGCACAATTCCAAGCCTGTGGTGCATTAAAACCCTGTGGCACTTTTCCAAAGGAGTGTGGCCCCCATGAAATTAGGGTGTGACCCCTCAAAAATGTTTTCAGGCACCGTTCTCCCTCGAGAACAGACCCATATGTTGCCAAGTAGACATAAGCTATTTTCGCATTGGAGCCCACAGTAGTAGTGTTGAGCAAGTAGTATTCGATCAAATACCTTGCCGGCATAGGAATGCGTGTAATCGGCCGAACACTAAGGGGCTAAACGCTTCGACTATTCAATGCGTTTAACCCCTTGGTGTTCGGCCGATTACACGCACTCCTATGCCGGCTAGGTATTCGATCGAATACGACTTGCTCAACTCTAATCTAATCTGTAGTATCTTATTATTATTACTGCTCATTAATATTACTAAGATATCACAGTACAAATAGTGCCAAAAAGTTAACAAGACAAATTCAGTTCTGCTACCTCTCTACTTACATCCGTGTCCTTTAACCAGCAATATCCTAAACACATCATCGTGCGTCTGCATCCAATACTGCTGGGATATGGCGTCTCCAAGAAATATGGACCATGAAACCTTTCTAATTTTGGGGGCTGTCATATACGGTATTATAAAATGCCTATGGGTAGACTGGCACTAGTAAGTCACCGACACTGAAAGGCATTCTCCTAAATCATCAAGCAATCGCCAGTAAATAAAGTCCTACAGGCGTCCTTTTCTCTCAAGTTGTGAAAAATAGAATTTTGGCATCTCTTAACTATATCTGTTTGGGAGAAGTTAGAGTATACAGAGGCATTGTTACAGAACATGGGGCACCAGGCACGTGTAAGAAGGAGAATAGGTAGGGGTGCAAAAACATAAGCACTCACCTTCCCTCGCTTCTACTAGGCTCCTTCACAACTTTGGGATCCGTTGGGGTCTTCTTCGGTGATCTGGCTGCTTCCAGCATTCAGGGTGATGTCACAGGTCTTGTGGGACCATTGGGATCTATGATTAAGCCTCAGGGGTCACATGAGTTAAGATAGTTCACACCGGGGTTTTTGGACCGGAACCTGAGGCGGAGGCTGCCTCAGGTTCCAGTCTGAAAGCCGGGTAGCCGTGACTGAAAGTCAATGCACTGCATGGGCATCCAGCCGCGCACTCCGCTCCAGATTAGGCCTAATGAATGGGCCTAGTCCGGAGGAGGGAGTGTCTTCAGGCCGAATTGTGAGGTGAATCGGCCTGAAGAATGAGCATCTTGCTTGTTTTTTCCAGGAGCTGGAAGTAACGGCTCCCGGAAAAAAGACCTGAGCGGCTCCCATTGATTTCAATGGGAGCCGACTTTTTTGGTCAGGGTTTTGAGGCGAATACGGCCTCCAAACCCTGACCACAAAAACTCAGTGTGAACGAACCCTAACACCAGGAGGCTAAAAGATGACTGAAGAGGACCTGGAGAGACCATGCAAGGTGAAGGAAGGGTATCAATGTTTATCAAATCTTCTGCTTATCTGCCGTATCTGCCTCAAAATCCTGACCAAAAAGACAGCTTCCATTGAAATCAATGGGAGCCGCTCAGGAGTTTTTTTTACGGGAGCCGTTTCTTCCAGCTCCCGGAAAAAAGAAGCGACATTCTTATTCTTCCGGTCGTTTCGCCTCGCGATTCGGCTTGAAGACACTCCCTCCTCCGGACTAGACCCATTCATTGGGCCTAATCTGGTGCAGAGTGCATGGCTGGATGCTGTTGCAGTGCACTGGCTTTCAGTCACAGCTACCCAAGTTTTGGTCCGGAACCTGAGGCGGGCGGCCTCTGCCTCAGGTTCCGGACCAAAAAACCCCGTATGAACTTACCCAAAGAGTTCTACTACTTAAGCCAATTTAAGGCATGGTGCACAACAAACCTGAGACCGAAATCTGGGACCTAAGGGTAAGGGGGCATTCACACGGAGTAACGCCGGGAGTGTATCACAGCCGTACACGCCGGTGTTACAGCAGACTGCCGAACACTTCCCATTCACTTCAATGGGAGCGCTCGTAACAGCGGCGTTTACGAGCACTCCCATTGAAGTGAATGGGAAGTGTTTGGCAGTCTGCTGTAACGCTGGCGTGTACAGCTGTGATACACGCCCGGCGTTACTCCGTGTGAATGTCCCCTAAGTTCACACATAGTTTTTTTTGGTCCAGATTTTGACACGTTACACATAATCCACATCAAAATCCGGGTCAAAAACCACCTCCCAAGGAATTGAATGGGATCCGGTCATTTCCTTTTTCCGCACTAGGTCCATTCATTTGGGCCTAATATGAAGCGGAAAGCAGCGACGGTCAGAAACCACGACAGTCGCAGGTAGCCTCGGCAGGCGCCTTTTGATCCGGATTCTGCCGCAGCTTGCCATGTCAAAATCCGGACCAAAAAACTACGTGTGAACATTCCCTGAGCCGCCCAAACCTGAAATAAAATGAATCTTGAGCGGTTCGCCCCTCTCTCATAGTAATGATTGTTTTACTCATCTCTACTTGTAATTTGATATCAACATTTTTGGATTTTATTTTCCTACGACCTTGGTAGTCTGTTCCCGGATTGTCATTATCATGGGTAATATATGGGTGAGATTTTCTTATGAATTTTAATATGATTCATTCTAAAAATATTATGATTTATATCGTACACGTTTTGCGATTTGTATATTTTATCATTTTTGTTAAACTCGCTCATGAGGTTTCCATCCTCCAAACACCCATCTAGGTTGCCGTTTTTCAAGACTCCTTGCAGGAATACTGCAGCGAGAAGAGGTCAGTCCAGTGACTTATTCATATTGGGTGGGAAATATTACAACGTGATCTATTGAAGTACGGATAAATTAGTGTAGCAGCTGAAAAGATTAGGTGGAACATAATGATACAATGTCTTCTTTCCATTTGTGAAGCCGGGACAGTGACTCAGTGGATAACCTTTCCCAATGACAGGAGATGATGTATTCGCTGAAAGTTCGGTCTGACCGAGTCTGTTATGGTTCTAATTGGGCCGTTAATCTGGCTCACATTTACTCGGCTGATCTATAGTCTCACTCTAATTCCGTTTTAAGCAAAACTCTATTATTTATTACATGTAGCGATTGGAGCTTAAATCTCGTATCCACCGCGCCGGCAGAATCCTCGCCATAGCGGGCCATTCAACAATTAACAGGATTATGTGGCTCACCGTTGTGTTAAAAGGCAAAAGGAAAGTCTAAAATAAAATGATTTTTTTATTTACTTTACTCCTTCTGTAGAAAGTAACAAAAAAGTATCCGATGCATTTTATTTACGGAGAAATTTGAAACAATTTTTAATTTATTTTTTTTTTACACTGGAGAACCAGACTGGTCCACCAGAGTACCAGAGGATCCTTTGGTGGGCCCAGGCTCTAACACAATACTAGTCCAGCCGGTTAGGTATTAGAAGGGTACTATGGTCTATTCCCTAGCGGTTGTTGGGAGGAGGGCCAACAGAATCAGTAGATTATCGACAGGAGGAAATAATGCAATTTTGAGAAATCGGACAGTAGAAACTCAACTAGCCTAGTTCTATTTTCCCCAACATTTGCAACCAGGAGAGAGTTAGAAGGTCCCCTCTCTTATTAGATGGTTGTCTGAACCCATAGAAGTCAGATTTAGGGATACACATGTAATATGTAAGGTCAGCTTAAAGCATACCTGACAATTTAATTGACTTTTCAAGATAAGCTGTTGTTGGCTAGTGGCATAGAGTGGCCACAGCAGACTCTACCTGCTCAGGAGGCTGAGGGCCTTCGGAGTCCAGGGGCCACTTCTTAGGGCCTTCTGTGGTAACATCAGCTATCTTCTTCGGTGTGGCCTGCTGCGGGAGTAGGATACCAGCCAGGGACAGAAATAGACTTGACAGGCTGATCAGGAGGGCCAGCTCTGTCCTGGGGAGCCCCCTGGACCCAGTACAGGTGGTGGGTGACAGAAGGATACTGTCTGTGGTGACCTCCATGCGGGGGAACAAATCCCACCCCATGTATGAGACTGTGATATCACTGGGCAGCACTGTAAGTGACCGTCTGCTCCACCCCAAGTGTGAGAAGGAGCTATCGCAGGTCCTTCATTCCAACCGCGACCAGGCTGTATAATCTACATCAGACCAAGCGAAGATCACTCCGCACAGAGAACTAAATGATCCTGAAGTTTTTTGTTACGACTCCTACCATCTTTTTTTATCATTTCTATTCTGAGCTTTTTTGCATGTTGTTTTTCTTGTATTATCATTGTATTATCTATTCCCCCACTGTGGGACTATCAAAGGATGATCTTATTTTATGTCAATGAATGACCATCCATTTGTCTCCATTATGCGCCTCCATTTTTTGCATCTATTAAATGCAATCTGAATGGAGTCTAAACCTGTGTGTTTGCTTCTCTTTCCCTCAGCTCATCCTTTCCCCTCCCCTCTCCATAGACTTCAACAGATATGAGCAATCTGATACATGTAACCTGCAGTCCTTCTCGAAATGAGTATAGCAGAGATTTCAGAGTGAAAGTCAGTCTAGCACAGGAAGCGGAGAAAAAACCTGATCAGAGGCAAGAGAAGCATTTTTCTCTAATAAGATGTATTACAAAGTTTCTTCTAATCACCTGTACTATTGGATTATGCAAAGTCTGCCTATTTAAAAAAATCAAAACTGACAAACATCGGTGCTTTCATTATAAGTGGGGGTCCCAGAAGTGAGAACTCCCCAGTATTATGGTACATTCCTAGCTACAGAAATGGGATAGGAATACTCATCTCTTTAAGGAGTACGTTGGATATTATATTGCCTCTCCTATTAAACAAGTTTTCCTGCGTTCCTCGAATCAACGCCAGCCATTAATGAGAACAATAAAGCAAAGTAAAGAAGATAATAGGTTTTATTTAAGCCTGATGAGTTTAGTTCAGTATTACATTTACTCCTCCATAAACCCATAAAACTTACCAAAATCTATACGCAATTTCACTGCTCCTACACGCCGGCTTTACAAATGACTGAAATGCGCTGATTTATTTTTAATTCTCGCTTTCCAGCGCTGCGCTCCGATACCCAGCTCCTGAATAATTCACGCGATGATCTGTAATAGTAAAAAGGGGCTAATTAGCCGCGATGTGGAGGTTAGTTAAGTAATGGGAGCGATAAGGAAGGAATAGTCTGCGCATCGAGTGTTGTGGTGTTAACAAGGAAAAGTTGTCTGGTTGTGATGAGTTTAACAATGTATCATAATGAAATATAGTAATGTCAGATGTTACGATTCTCTGCGCCGCAGCGGTCTGTGGTCTCTGTATAGTGCATGCGCGGCTATAGAGGTATAGGGGTGGCGGTAAAGGGTTAATGGAGCTTATTGAAGATATAAGCAATATTACCACAAGTGTGTATTTCCATATTGTATTCCCAGTCCCTCCCATGTTCCTTTTTATGTATTAGATATGGGTCAGTATCAGTGGTGTAACTGGGAATGGCAGGACCAGTGGAGAACTTTTGACATGCCCCCCCCCCCCCCCCGAGCAACCGACCGATGCCAGAGACCTTGACCAACCGATCCCCCCGCCCCTATTTCTGCGCACACTATTATGTCCCATAGTGGCCCCTGCACACAGTATTATCCCCCATAGTGACCCCTGCACACAGTATTATGTCCCCATAGTGGCCCCTGCACACAGTATTATCCCCCATAGTGGCCCCTGCACACAGTATTATCCCCCATAGTGGCCCCTGCACACAGTATTATCCCCCATAGTGGCCCCTGCACACAGTATTATCCCCCATAGTGGCCCCTGCACACAGTATTATCCCCCATAGTGGCCCCTGCACACAGTATTATCCCCCATAGTGGCCCCTGCACACAGTATTATCCCCCATAGTGGCCCCTGCACACAGTATTATCCCCCATAGTGGCCCCTGCACACAGTATTATCCCCCATAGTGACTCCTGCACACAGTATTATCCCCCATAGTGGCCCCTGCACACAGTATTATCCCCCATAGTGGCCCCTGCACACAGTATTATACCCCATAGTGGCCCCTGCACACAGTATTATGTCCCTTAGTGACCCCTGCACACAGTATTATCCCCCATAGTGGCCCCTGCACACAGTATTATCCCCCATAGTGGCCCCTGCACACAGTATTATCTCCCATAGTGGCCCTGCACACAGTATTATGTCCCATAGTGGCCCTGCACACAGTATTATGTCCCATAGTGGCCCCTGCACACAGTATTATGTCCCATAGTGGCCCCTGCACACAGTATTATGTCCCATAGTGGCCCCTGCACACAGTATTATCCCCCATAGTGGCCCCTGCACACACTATTATCCCCCATAGTAGCCCCTGCACACAGTATTATACCCCATAGTGGCCCCTGCACACAGTATTATGTCCCTTAGTGACCCCTGCACACAGTATTATGCCCCCATAGTGGCCCCTGCACACAGTATTATCCCCCATAGTGGCCCCTGCACACAGTATTATCCCCCATAGTGGCCCCTGCACACAGTATTATGTCCCATAGTGACCCCTGCACACAGTATTATGTCCCATAGTGACCCCTGCACACAGTATTATGCCCCATAGTGGCCCCTTCACACAGTATTATGCTCCATTGTGGACACCCATGAACAATTATTTTACTCTGGGGTCTTTTTAGACCCCAGAGTATAATAAACAGAGACCCAGGGGGATAAAAACATTTAAAAAAACACTGTTACTTACCTATCCCCGACTCCGCTGCACTCTCCACCACTGTCGGCCATCAGGGAAGTCATGTGACTGGGGGGCCTGCGTCGTGACGCATATGGACGCAGGCATATGGTCCCAGTCATGTAGACTGCATATTTAACATTAGAGCAGTCTACATTGTGGTTCGATCTTAGACTTACACCACCAAGTACCCCTGCCTGAAGTCTACAGGCGAACTGACTACCTGCTTCAGGTAAGTTCTCCGCTTCATGTACAATGGCAGGCTGCTGTCATGTAGGAGATAAGCGGCTGTGCGGGCACCACTGGTGTGCAGGGCTCTACACATGGGGGATTAACCCTTTTGTGGCCCTGGGATTTCTGCAGGGATGTCATTGATGCTGAAGTTTTGACTGTCAAAGATGAGCCTAATGCAGAAACAGCATTGATTGGCTGAATGCTATACATTGTATAGATGGAGGTGCAGATATTAATGCCTTCCTTTCTCTGTCTATATGATGTAGATGTAGATATTACTGCCTTCCTATCTCTCTCTATATGAATTAGGTGCAGATATTACTACATTCCTATCTTTCTCTATACGATGTAGGTGCAGATATTGCTGTCTTCCTTTCTCTCTCGCTATAAGATGTTTGTGAAGATATTACTGCCTTCATATCTCTCTCTGTATGATGTTGGTGCAGATATTACTGCCTTCCTATCTCTCTATATGATGTAGATGCAGATATTACTGCCATCCTATCTCTCTCTATATGATGTAGGTGCAGATATTACTGCCATCCTATCTCTCTCTATATGATGTAGGTGCAGATATTACTACATTCCTATCTCTCTCTATAAGATGTAGATGCAGATATTGCTGCGTTCCTTTCTCTCTCAATATGATGTTGGTGAAGATATTACTGCCTTCCTATCTCTCTCTATATTATGTAGCTGCAGTTATTACTGCCTTCCTATCTCTCTCTATGTGATGTTGGTGTAGATAGCACTGCCTTCCTATCTCTCTCTGTATATCATATAGGTGCAGATATCACTGCTTTTCTATCTCTCTCTATATGATGTAGCTGCAGATATTACTTCCTTCATATCTCTCTCTATATGATGTAGGTGCAGATATTAGTGCCTTCCTATCTCTCTCTCTGTATATGATGTAGATGCAGATATTGCTGCGTCCTATCTCTCTCTATATGATGTAGGTGCAGATATTACTGCCTTCCTATCTCTCTATATAAAGTAGCTGCAGATATTACTTCCTTCATATCTCTCTCTATATGATGTAGGTGTAGATATTACTGACTTCCTATCTCTCTCTATGTGATGTTGGTGTAGATAATACTGCCTTCCTATCTCTCTCTGTATATGATGTAGGTGCAGATATTACTGCCTTCCTATCTCTCTATATATTATGTAGCTGCAGTTATTACTGCCTTCCTATCTCTCTCTATGTGATGTTGGTGTAGATAGCACTGCCTTCCTATCTCTCTCTGTATATCATATAGGTGCAGATATCACTGCTTTTCTATCTCTCTCTATATGATGTAGCTGCAGATATTACTTCCTTCATATCTCTCTCTATATGATGTAGGTGCAGATATTAGTGCCTTCCTATCTCTCTCCATATGATGTAGGTGCAGATATTACCGCCTTTCTATCTCTCTCTCTGTATATGATGTAGATGCAGATATTGCTGCGTCCTATCTCTCTCTATATGATGTAGGTGCAGATATTACTGCCTTCCTATCTCTCTATATAAAGTAGCTGCAGATATTACTTCCTTCATATCTCTCTCTATATGATGTAGGTGTAGATATTACTGACTTCCTATCTCTCTCTATGTGATGTTGGTGTAGATAATACTGCCTTCCTATCTCTCTCTGTATATGATGTAGGTGCAGATATTACTGCCTTCCTATCTCTCTATATGATGTAGGTGCAGATATTACTGCCTTCCTATCTCTCTCTATATGATGTAGTTGCAGATATTACTGCCTTCCTATCTCTCTATATATATGATGTAGGTGCAGATATTACTTCCTTCCTCTCTCTCTATATATGATATAGGTGCAGATATTACTGCCTTCCTATCTCTCTCTGTATATGATATAGGTGCAGATATTACTGCCTTCCTATCTCTCTGTATATGATATAGGTGCAGATATTACTGCCTTCCTATCTCTCTCTGTATATGATGTAGGTGCAGATATGACTGCCTTCCTATCTCTCTCTATATGATGTATGTGCAGATATTACTGCCTTCCTATCTCTCTCTATATGATGTACGCACTACCTCCTTGCCTGTTGTACAAATGATAATGCACATACACCACTGCTTCCAAGTATTCTCTTGTGTATTTCGGTCAGTTGATGTTTGTGCCGAGTTCTGCTAAAACAAGGGGACCTGAGGGGTCTCTTTGGCATCTTCTAGACATTATTTTTGGATTGACGGACCTAACCTTGTATTCTAAGTATATATATATATATATATATATATATATATATATATATATATATATATATATATTGCATCTGACCCAGTCTGTCATATAGAGGCTCAGCACCAGAACACAGTAAATAGACCGAGCCACGAACTGCTCATAAAACGCACAGAAGAGACGACTTCGTGAAAAGTTCCAATTTTTTTTCTAAATCCAGCCCCTTCTCTGAATAAACCTCAACGCTTTCCCGGTAATTGTTGGACTCCCAATGCGCTTTTCAAAGCTTCACGCTGGTTACGAATGAAACATTAGGAATACATTCTCCATTGACGGAGCTGTGTGTAGTCCAGCATGGCACTTCTCTCTCTTTATACTGGAACAATGGCTGCTGGACTTTTCTGTGAACTCCTCTATTGAGCCACTAAAATACAGAACTTTCTATAATACTCAGAAATCACTATAAAGAGTCTGCGGAGACTTTGGGTACAAGGGATAATGATGGATTATTTTAGGAGTGACAGTGTCTGTTGTGCTCAATTACAGATAAGACGCGTCAGGTAGGTGGGGGGTTTATTTATGGAAGATGTCTGTTCTTCTCTCTCCTCAATCTACTTCTATTGAGGATACTAGCCGTGGAGTGGCCGACTTTATAGCAACTGGTGGCCTTTTACCCTTTGGCACCATTCGTGTAACTACCAGGGTAGCAAATATAGGAATGGCTATGGGGCCAAACAACTGGGGCAGCCCATTTACTGAGATATAGGGTGCGACTAGTGACAGCTATGGATGATGGAAGGAGATGCAGAAAACTGAATGTTCCTCCGTTACTTTACTGCAACATTATAACACCTACCTGTGACGTCATTATATTGAATGTCTTCATATGCTGTGATGTCTGAGCGTATACAGTGACCTTTGTGTGCATATTATCCTGGCGCTATAATGTCATATTGGGCATTGTCCTTTGTGGGGAATCGCTCAGGTAGATGCTTGTAGCAGTGCAGGAAACAGGGACACAGACACTGGATTGCACACAGGTTCAGGCTTTATTCACATGTAACACAGACACTGCCTTTGCAAAGCCACAGGATAAAAAAACAAAATCCTTTTCGGCTGAGAAAACTAACTTACACGTAAGGAAACTTTTCCCTGACTATACAGGGGACTGGCTACCAGTCTCCCACCTTGGCAATAACAACGGATGGAACAGTACCTGCTTTGAAGGTCCAGTCTGGACAGGTCAGCTCTGTCTGTGCGGTGCCGCCCTGCTAGTCCTACACTCAGACTGTTATTAGGGCCTGATTAGTCATCTGACCTCCCTGGTGTGAGTCTTTACCAAACACCCTTTAGCTGCCTAGCTGGAATATACTTGTCTTCCCAGACCACACCCTTCACTCTCTCACACCTTGTACTGTGACATCACTGTGTGTATTATCCCTGTACTGTGACATCACTGTTTGTATTATCCTGTACTGTGACATCACTGTGTGTATTATCTCTGTACTGTGACATCACTGTGTGTATTATCCTGTACTGTGACATCACTGTGTGTATTATCCCTGTACTGTGACATCACTGTGTGTATTATCCTGTACTGTGACATCACTGTGTGTATTATCCCTGTACTGTGACATCACTGTGTGTATTATCCCTGTACTGTGACATCACTGTGTGTATTATCCCTGTACTGTGACATCACTGTGTGTATTATCCTGTACTGTGACATCACTGTGTGTATTATCCCTGTACTGTGACATCACTGTGTGTATTATCCTGTACTGTGACATCACTGTGTGTATTATCCTGTACTGTGACATCACTGTGTGTATTATCCCTGTACTGTGACATCACTGTGTGTATTATCTCTGTACTGTGACATCACTGTGTGTATTATCCTGTACTGTGACATCACTGTGTGTATTATCTCTGTACTGTGACATCTCTGTGTGTATTATCTCTGTACTGTGACATCACTGTGTGTATTATCCTGTAATGTGACATCACTGTGTGTATTACCTCTGTACTGTGACATCACTGTGTGTATTATCCTGTACTGTGACATCACTGTGTGTATTACCTCTGTACTGCATACCTCCCAACTTTTGAAAAACCGAAAGAGGGCAAATGTAGCCCCGCCAAATTTTGTGTTGACTCCGCCCACTCGTTAATTTTTCATGTGCCCGCACACAGTATAATCCTCCTACAGTCATCTGTAAATTATATGTCCCCCCTCTATCTCTCCCCCAGTTCCACATACACCCTTCATCTGCCCCCAGTTTCATGTCCCCCCTCCATCTCTGCCCCCAGATTCATGTCCCTCCATCTCTGCCCCCAGATTCATGTCCCTCCATCTCTGCCCCCAGATTCATGTCCCCTCCATCTCTGCCCCCAGATTCATGTCCCTCCTTCTCTGCCCTCAGATTCATGTCCCCTCCATCTCTGCCCCCAGATTCATGTCCCACCATCTCTGCCCCTAGATTCATGTCCCCTCCATCTCTGCCCCCAGATTCATGTCCCCCCATCTCTGCCCTCAGATTCATGTCCCCTCCATCTCTGCCCCCAGATTCATGTCCCCCCTCCATCTCTGGCCCCAGATTCATGTCCCTCCATCTCTGCCCCCAGATTCATGTCCCTCCATCTCTGTCCCCAGTTTCATGACCCTCCATCTCTTCCCCCAGATTCATGTCCTCTCCATCTCTGCCCCCAGATTCATGTCCCCACATCTCTGCCCCCAGTGTCATGCCGTCCTCTCCATCTCTGACCCCAGTGTCATGCCGTCCTCTCCATCTCTTCCCCCAGTGTCATGCCGTCCTCTCCATCTCTGCCCCCAGTTTCACGTTCCACCTCCACATTACACTTACCTTCTCCTCCACTCCCTCACTGCTCTCTGCGCGCCTCTCTCGCTGACACATATGCGGCTGAAGCATGGAGCTGACACAGGTCAGCTCCTCGCTTCACTGCTGCGCGCCTCTCTCGCTGACACATATGCGGCTGAAGCGAGGAGCTGACCTGTGTCAGCTCCTCGCTTCGCCGCTGCCGCCGGCTACTAACTTGTAGACGCTGTGTCAGCTCCTTGCTTCAGCCGCATATGTGTTCAACTCAGATCTGCGTCCTCTGGACACAGATCTGAGTTGAAATCGGGACATACCTCCCTCCAACCGGGACCGCGGGACATGTCACCCAAATCGTGAATGTCCCGCGGAAATCGGGACGGTTGGGAGGTATGGTACTGTGACATCACCGTGTGTATTATCTCTGTACTGTGACATCACTGTGTGTATTATCCCTGCACTGTGACATCACTGTGTGTATTATCCTGTACTGTGACATCACTGTGTGTATTATTCCTCTACTGTGACATCACCGTGTGTATTATCCTGTACTGTGACATCACTGTGTGTATTATCTCTGTACTGTGACATCACTGTGTGTATTATCCTGTACTGTGACATCATTGTGTGTATTATCCCTGTACTGTGACATCACTGTGTGTATTATCTCTGTACTGTGACATCACTGTGTGTATTATCTCTGTACTGTGACATCACTGTGTGTATTATCCTGTACTGTGACATCACTGTGTGTATTATCCCTGTACTGTGACATCACTGTGTGTATTATCCCTGTAGTGTGACATCACTGTGTGTATTATCCTGTACTGTGACATCACTGTGTGTATTATCCCTGTACTGTGACATCACTGTGTGTATTATCCCTGTACTGTGACATCACTGTGTGTATTATCTCTGTACTGTGACATCACTGTGTGTATTATCCTGTACTGTGACATCACTGTGTGTATTATCCCTGTACTGTGACATCACTGTGTGTATTATCTCTGTACTGTGACATCACTGTGTGTATTATCCCTGTACTGTGACATCACTGTGTGTATTATCTCTGTACTGTGACATCACTGTGTGTATTATCCCTGTACTGTGACATCACTGTGTGTATTATCTCTGTACTGTGACATCACTGTGTGTATTATCTCTGTACTGTGACATCACTGTGTGTATTATCCCTGTACTTTGACATCACTGTGTGCATTATCCCTGTACTGTGACATCACTGTGTGTATTATCCTGTACTTTGACATGACTGTGTGTATTATCCCTGTACTGTGACATCACTGTGTGTATTATCCTGTACTGTGACATCACTGTGTGTATTATCCCTGTACTGTGACATCACTGTGTGTATTATCCTGTACTGTGACATCACTGTGTGTATTATCCCTGTACTGTGACATCACTGTGTGTATTATCCTGTACTTTGACATGACTGTGTGTATTATCCTGTACTGTGACATCACTGTGTGTATTATTCCTGTACTGTGACATCACTGTGTGTATTATCTCTGTACTGTGACATCACTGTGTGTATTATCCCTGTACTGTGACATCACTGTGTGTATTATCCTGTACTGTGACATCACTGTGTATTATCCTGTACTGTGACATCACTGTGTATTATCCTGTACTGTGACATCATTGTGTGTATTATCTCTGTACTGTGACATCACTGTGTGTATTATCTCTGTACTGTGACATCACTGTGTGTATTATCCCTGTAGTGTGACATCACTGTGTGTATTATCCTGTACTGTGACATCACTGTGTGTATTATCCTGTACTTTGACATCACTGTGTGTATTATCCCTGTACTGTGACATCACTGTGTGTATTATCTCTGTACTGTGACATCACTGTGTGTATTATCCCTGTACTGTGACATCACTGTGTGTATCATCCTGTACTGTGACATCACTGTGTGTATTATCTCTGTACTGTGACATCACTGTGTGTATTATCCTGTACTGTGACATCACTGTGTGTATTATCCTGTACTGTGACATCACTGTGTGTATTATCCTGTACTGTGACATCACTGTGTGTATTATCCCTGTACTGTGACATCACTGTGTGTATTATCCCTGTACTGTGACATCACTGTGTGTATTATCCCTGTACTTTGACATCACTGTGTGTATTATCCTGTACTGTGACATCACTGTGTGTATTATCCTGTACTGTGACATCACTGTGTGTATTATCCTGTACTGTGACATCACTGTGTGTATTATCTCTGTACTGTGACATCACTGTGTGTATTATCCTGTACTGTGACATCACTGTGTGTATTATCTCTGTACTGTGACATCACTGTGTGTATTATCTCTGTACTGTGACATCACTGTGTGTATTATCCTGTACTGTGACATCACTGTGTGTATTATCTCTGTACTGTGACATCACTATGTGTATTATCTCTGTACTGTGACATCACTGTGTGTATTATCCTGTACTGTGACATCACTGTGTGTATTATCTCTGTACTGTGACATCACTGTGTGTATTATCCCTGTACTGTGACATCACTGTGTGTATTATCTCTGTGTATCCTCCTCTACCTGGCGCCCTTAGTGGCTGCCTCTATACAGGGCTCCAAGCTGGGGGCAACCTTATCTTTCCTTTCTCACTCTTTTTCTCTGTATCTTCAAAAATCCTGTAACCAAGAAAACTAGCACTATGAATTAGCAACTATAAATCGGATGGAAGATCCTGTGGAGTATTTTGTTCCCTTTTGTTTCTATTGTAAAGCATGGACTCAAGACCTGGTTCAGCTGGTTTCCTGTTTGCACATGTGCCTATTACCATCCCCCAGGACACCATGTGGCATGGAGGAAAACCTACATGGATGTGTGGACTTCTTCGTTCAAGGAGATGATTTTCGGCGTCTATTGCTTGATGTGTGAAGATGCTACAGCTGACTGGTATTTCTTTCTATTACTGTGGACACGTAGGACTCTGCTACAGCCTGGAAACCTACAATCACCCACCTACCCATGTGTTTATGGAAGCTTGGCAAGAGAGCACCACCATGTATACCTGGATGGCTTCAGACTTCTTTGGGGCAGTAGAACACTGTGGTAAGGAGGAAGGAGGAGGAGGAGGGCTTGTGATGAAGGACATTTGGGGCATTTTTTTTGTGGTTAATGGACAATAGTGCTGATACAAGATACTGAACTATCAGCTGTGAGCAGGAGATCTCACCACCTACCAAAGGAACTACCACATGTTATCATGATAACTGCATATGTCCCCCACCTCTGCCTGTTATATCTACATGCTGTGACCCCTCCTTGTGTCCTCCAACCACATTCGGCTGTATTATTAACACCACTCCACACAGAGAACTAAATGATCCTGCAGTGTGTCTGTGTTTCTTTCGTTTTAGTTGCTATGATTCCTAGGATTTCTCTATCTGCCATGAGCTTGTATGTGTTTCTCTCTTGTTATATACTACTGTACCATCTATGACACTGTATCACTGAAATCTCCCCATTGTGGGACTATTAAAGGAATATCTTATCTTATCTTATCTTATCTTATCTTACTGTGACATCACTGTGTGTATTATCCCTGTACTGTGACATCACTGTGTGTATTATCTCTGTACTGTGACATCTCTGTGTGTATTATCTCTGTACTGTGACATCACTGTGTGTATTATCTCTGTACTGTGACATCTCTGTGTGTATTATCCCTGTACTGTGACATCTCTGTGTGTATTATCCCTGTACTGTGACATCTCTGTGTGTATTATCTCTGTACTGTGACATCTCTGTGTGTATTATCTCTGTACTGTGACATCTCTGTGTGTATTATCCCTGTACTGTGACATCTCTGTGTGTATTATCCCTGTACTGTGACATCTCTGTGTGTATTATCTCTGTACTGTGACATCTCTGTGTGTATTATCCCTGTACTGTGACATCACTGTGTGTATTATCCCTGTACTGTGACATCTCTGTGTGTATTATCCTGTACTGTGACATCACTGTGTGTATTATCTCTGTACTGTGACATCACTGTGTGTATTATCTCTGTACTGTGACATCTCTGTGTGTATTATCCCTGTACTGTGACATCTCTGTGTGTATTATCTCTGTACTGTGACATCACTGTGTGTATTATCTCTGTACTGTGACATCACTGTGTGTATTATCTCTGTACTGTGACATCACTGTGTGTATTATCCTGTACTGTGACATCACTGTGTGTATTATCTCTGTACTGTGACATCACTGTGTGTATTATCCTGTACTGTGACATCACTGTGTGTATTATTTCTGTACTGTGACATCTCTGTGTGTATTATCCTGTACTGTGACATCACTGTGTATTATCTCTGTACTGTGACATCACTGTGTGTATTATCCCTGTACTGTGACATCTCTGTGTGTATTATCTCTGTACTGTGACATCACTGTGTGTATTATTTCTGTACTGTGACATCTCTGTGTGTATTATCCTGTACTGTGACATCACTGTGTGTATTATCTCTGTACTGTGACATCACTGTGTGTATTATCTCTGTACTGTGACATCTCTGTGTGTATTATCTCTGTACTGTGACATCACTGTGTGTATTATCCCTGTACTGTGACATCTCTGTGTGTATTATCTCTGTACTGTGACATCTCTGTGTGTATTATCTCTGTACTGTGACATCACTGTGTGTATTATCTCTGTACTGTGACATCACTGTGTGTATTATCCCTGTACTGTGACATCACTGTGTGTATTATCCCTGTACTGTGACATCACTGTGTGTATTATCCCTGTACTGTGACATCTCTGTGTGTATTATCTCTGTACTGTGACATCTCTGTGTGTATTATCTCTGTACTGTGACATCACTGTGTGTATTATCCCTGTACTGTGACATCACTGTGTGTATTATCTCTGTACTGTGACATCACTGTGTGTATTATCTCTGTACTGTGACATCACTGTGTGTATTATCCCTGTACTGTGACATCACTGTGTGTATTATCTCTGTACTGTGACATCACTGTGTGTATTATCCTGTACTGTGACATCACTGTGTGTATTATCCTGTACTGTGACATCACTGTGTGTATTATCCTGTACTGTGACATCACTGTGTGTATTATCTCTGTACTGTGACATCTCTGTGTGTATTATCTCTGTACTGTGACATCACTGTGTGTATTATCCCTGTACTGTGACATCTCTGTGTGTATTATCCCTGTACTGTGACATCACTGTGTGTATTATCTCTGTACTGTGACATCACTGTGTGTATTATCCTGTATTGTGACATCACTGTGTGTATTATCCCTGTACTGTGACATCACTGTGTGTATTATCTCTGTACTGTGACATCACTGTGTGTATTATCTCTGTACTGTGACATCACTGTGTGTATTATCCTGTATTGTGACATCACTGTGTGTATTATCCCTGTACTGTGACATCACTGTGTGTATTATCTCTGTACTGTGACATCACTGTGTGTATTATCTCTGTACTGTGACATCTCTGTGTGTATTATCTCTGTACTGTGACATCACTGTGTGTATTATCTCTGTACTGTGACATCACTGTGTGTATTATCCTGTATTGTGACATCACTGTGTGTATTATCCCTGTACTGTGACATCACTGTGTGTATTATCTCTGTACTGTGACATCACTGTGTGTATTATCTCTGTACTGTGACATCACTGTGTGTATTATCCTGTATTGTGACATCACTGTGTGTATTATCCCTGTACTGTGACATCACTGTGTGTATTATCTCTGTACTGTGACATCACTGTGTGTATTATCTCTGTACTGTGACATCTCTGTGTGTATTATCTCTGTACTGTGACATCACTGTGTGTATTATCCCTGTACTGTGACATCACTGTGTGTATTATCCCTGTACTGTGACATCACTGTGTGTATTATCCTGTACTGTGACATCACTGTGTGTATTATCCTGTACTGTGACATCACTGTGTGTATTATCTCTGTACTGTGACATCACTGTGTGTATTATCCTGTACTGTGACATCACTGTGTGTATTATCCTGTACTGTGACATCACTGTGTGTATTATCCCTGTACTGTGACATCACTGTGTGTATTATCCTGTACTGTGACATCACTGTGTGTATTATCCTGTACTGTGACATCACTGTGTGTATTATCTCTGTACTGTGACATCACTGTGTGTATTATCCCTGTACTGTGACATCACTGTGTGTATTATCCCTGTACTGTGACATCACTGTGTGTATTATCCTGTACTGTGACATCACTGTGTGTATTATCTCTGTACTGTGACATCACTGTGTGTATTATACTGTATTGTGACATCACTGTGTGTATTATCTCTGTACTGTGACATCACTGTGTGTATTATCTCTGTACTGTGACATCACTGTGTGTATTATCCTGTACTGTGACATCACTGTGTGTATTATCCCTGTACTGTGACATCACTGTGTGTATTATACTGTATTGTGACATCACTGTGTGTATTATCTCTGTACTGTGACATCACTGTGTGTATTATACTGTATTGTGACATCACTGTGTGTATTATCTCTGTACTGTGACATCACTGTGTGTATTATCCCTGTACTGTGACATCACTGTGTGTATTATCCTGTACTGTGACATCACTGTGTGTATTATCTCTGTACTGTGACATCACTGTGTGTATTATCTCTGTACTGTGACATCACTGTGTGTATTATCCTGTACTGTGACATCACTGTGTGTATTATCCCTGTACTGTGACATCACTGTGTGTATTATCTCTGTACTGTGACATCACTGTGTGTATTATCCTGTACTGTGACATCACTGTGTGTATTATCTCTGTACTGTGACATCACTGTGTGTATTATACTGTATTGTGACATCACTGTGTGTATTATCTCTGTACTGTGACATCACTGTGTGTATAATCCCTGTACTGTGACATCACTGTGTGTATTATCCTGTACTGTGACATCTCTGTGTGTATTATCCCTGTACTGTGACATCACTGTGTGTATTATCTCTGTACTGTGACATCTCTGTGTGTATTATCTCTGTGCTGTGACATATCTCCCAAACGTCCCGATTTCCGCAGGACATTCACGATTTTGGTGACGTGTCCCGCGGACCCAGTTGGAGGGAGGTATGTCCCAATTTCAACTCAGATCTGCGTCCAGAGGACAGAGGGGGCAGAGATAGGGGACATGAAACTGGGGGCAGATGAAGGGTGTATATGAAACTGGGGGAGAGATGGGGGACATATAATTTCATGTATAGTGGGGGGCCCTGTCCCTGCGCCTCCCTGACTACCAGCTGCCTGTTGTGTTACTAGACGCTATTAATTCAATTCAGAATGTATTTTATTGAGTCCTATAATGATAAAGACACAAAACTTCATATGAGCAATGTAATATGAAAGTGTTATTGTAGTATCATGTTATTTTTACCTTTGTATTGAGAACATTTTTCTATTAGAATTTATTAACCTTCATTACTTCTTAGCAGAAAACAGATTCTGAAGTTTCTACTTAGCAACATTGTAACCGAACATTGCGAAGGAGCAAAATTTTCTGGTGCACAAAATTATCTGTATCCTCAATAAGTGAGAGTTGATTTGTGTTTGCTTATTTGCACCAAAATTTGTAGGATTTTTGATGCGTGCACCAAATTTTTGTTCCTTACGACCTGCAAGTTAAGTATTTTGTCTACATGTTTTGCCTAGATGTTTAGTGACAAATATGTCTCTTGGGGATTCGGTGAAACTAGACACTTTTAATCAGAGTCAGAATTTTGGAGCCTCTAGAAACCCTCCATATCTATGATGGTCCAATGGACAGATTCATAAACGTGTCTAGAATACAACCAGTGCAAAGTTTAACCATATTGATAAATGTGCCCCGATGTGTATGGAGCGTACAATGAAGAATGTGTGTGGCTAGTATAACCTGCAGAGGCAGGCAGGCTCCTTATCGCCCTCTACACTCCCTGCTATCTATATACTGCATATAACTCCTAACCCATCTCCTTCTATCTGCCTAAGGCCGGTTGCAGACGACTCTGCTGCTTCCAGCCTGTCGTGAATTAAAAGCCTGGGCTGCACATGGGGGACATGGGGATGGACAAGGTAAGAAAACATTAGATATTTCACGAAAACTTAAAGGTATCCTATCACTCAGACATTTTTTCTAAGTACCACGTCAGAATAGCCTTAATATTCTTCTCCTACCTTTCGGTGTCTTCTCCGTGCCACCGTTCACCTACAATCCCGGTTCTTGTCGGTATGTAAATTAGCTCTCTCGCAGCACTGGGGGTGGGCCCCAGCGCTCAGACAGCACTGGGGGTGGCCCCAATGCTGCGAGAGAACTCTCTCCAGTGCCGCCTCCATCTTCATCAGGAACAGCATCTTCATTCTCTTCTTCCGGCCTTGGGCCTCAGGCAGAGCAGACTGCGGATGCCCACAGGCCCCAAGAAAATGGCCACTTACAATACTATGCAAGCAGCCATTTTCTCGTGACCTATGGGCATGCACAGTCTGTTCTTTCCAAGGATGGAGGCCTTAGAAGTTACAAGAAGAGGCTGAAGATGACACTGCTGAAGAAGAGGAGGCGGCGCTGGAGAAAGTTCTCTCGCAGCATTGGGGACTGCCCCCAGTGCTGTCTGAGTACTGGGACCCTCCCCCAGTGCTGCAAGAAAACTAATTTACATACTGACAAGAACCAGGATTGTAGGCGAACGTCGGCATGGAGAAAACAATGAAAGGTGAGAGAAGAATAGCCTTTCTTAAGGATATATTGACGTGGTACTTAGAAAAAATGTTGTTTGAATGATAGGATCCCTTTAAGTGTGATCATCATACTGTGAAGAGATTTGTGTGTGAATCAGTTCACAGATGGGTTCGTGCAGATATAGGCATAATAAGGAAGATTTCTGCCAGGCAAATTCTTCAGACTAAGAGAGCAGCTGCTGAAATACCATTACAAAGGTGTTTGATGCTGTTGGTGCTTCTGGACTTTTGATCCTGCACAAAAATGTGATTTATACTCTAATGGTGGAAGATTTGGACATTAAATTTGCATTGACCATTTAGGAAAATCAGAGAAAAATATCATTTGGAATATGATGTAGATGCAGGTGTAATGCTATTGCTTTGTGCTGCTTGGCTACCTCTGTTTTATTTACATTTTAACCCCTTGACAAAAATCTAGAACCCATAACTTTTTTATATTTTTGTAGTTTTTTGCGGGGCGGGGTGTCCTTTTTAGTTCTACCATTTTGGGGAAGGTCTATTGCTTTGATCACTTGTTTTCAAATTTTTGTCAGAGGCGAAACTGCTAAAAAAACTGTGGTTTGGCACTTTTTTATGTGTTTCACAGTATTGAAGTACTTTTATATGAGTTCTATGCAAATTGGAGGTGATGTGAATTTGTAATATTTTTTGTTTTTACTACTTTTTTTTATTGCACTTATTAGACCCCCCTCCCTAGGGGTCTTGAACCCCATGGGGTCTGATCATTAATATGCAATGCATATTATTGGTACTTATATCACAGACATTATAGAGCAGCTTGCAATAGAAGGAAATGACAGACAGGCCTGGGAGCCTTCAAAAGGCGATCCCCAGCAAAATGGTGCCTCGTATATTACAGCAGAGACCTGGAGCTGAGCGGGTGCCATATTTAAATACCTGACACCCACTGTACTATGTCACATCCACCCACGGTGGTTGTCAGGAAGGGGTTAAGAACTAGTTTTCTTATCTGCAAACTTCCTGCTGCCAATCCTTGTCTATCTGTATGTATGTAAGTCTCCTCGTTTAGTCTCTTTTAAGCTGCGTTCACATTTTTTCTCATGATCTGGTTCATGTTGGCTGATGGTTTATGCCAGAGTCTGTCCTGTTTTGTATACTAGTCTTATTGTCTGTTATGTCTGTTATATCTCTGTTACTTGTTGGCCCATGGCCTCTGCTACCTACTCCCCTATGGCTTCTGCAATAACTTTGCTACCTGATGGCCAAGCACCTTTTTCAATACCCCTGCTACCCATGGCCTAGTACCTTCTGTTATACCTCTGCTACCTATGGTCTAGTACCTTCTGTTATACCTCTGCTACCTATGGCCTAGTACCTTCTGTTATAGCTCTGCTACCTATGGCCTAGTACCTTCTGTTATACCTCTGCTACCTATGGCTGAGTACCTTCTGTTATACATCTGCTACCTATGGCCTAGTACCTTCTGTTATAGCTCTGCTACCTATGGCCTAGTACCTTCTGTTATACCTCTGCTACCTATGGCCTAGTACCTTCTGTTATACCTCTGCTACATATGGCCTAGTACCTTCTGTTATACCTCTGCTACCTATGGTCTAGTATCTTCTGTTATAGCTCTGCTACCTATGGTCTAGTACCTTCTGTTATAGCTCTGCTACCTATGGCCTAGTACCTTCTGTTATACATCTGCTACCTATGGTCTAGTACCTTCTGTTATACCTCTGCTACCTATGGCTGAGTACCTTCTGTTATACATCTGCTACCTATGGCCTAGTACCTTCTGTTATAGCTCTGCTACCTATGGCCTAGTACCTTCTGTTATACATCTGCTACCTATGGTCTAGTACCTTCTGTTATACCTCTGCTACCTATGGCTGAGTACCTTCTGTTATACATCTGCTACCTATGGCCTAGTACCTTCTGTTATAGCTCTGCTACCTATGGCCTAGTACCTTCTGTTACACATCTGCTACCTATGGTCTAGTACCTTCTGTTATACCTCTGCTACCTATGGCTGAGTACCTTCTGTTATACATCTGCTACCTATGGCCTAGTACCTTCTGTTATAGCTCTGCTACCTATGGCCTAGTACCTTCTGTTATACCTCTGCTACATATGGTCTAGTACCTTCTGTTATAGCTCTGCTACCTATGGTCTAGTACCTTCTGTTATAGCTCTGCTACCTATGGCCTAGTACCTTCTGTTATACATCTGCTACCTATGGTCTAGTACCTTCTGTTATAGCTCTGCTACCTATGGCCTAGTACCTTCTGTTATACCTCTGCTACCTATGGCCTAGTACCTTCTGTTATACCTATGCTACATATGGTCTAGTACGTTCTGTTATACCTCTGCTACCTATGGTCTAGTACCTTCTGTTATAGCTCTGCTACCTATGGCCTAGTACCTTCTGTTATACCTCTGCTACCTATGGTCTAGTACCTTCTGTTATAGCTCTGCTACCTATGGCCTAGTACCTTCTGTTATACCTCTGCTACCTATGGCCTAGTACCTTCTGTTATACCTCTGCTACCTATGGCCTAGTACCTTCTGTTATACCTCTGCCAGCTATGCTCTAGTACCTTCTGTTATAGCTCTGCTACCTATGGCCTAGTACCTTCTGTTATACATCTGCTACCTATGGCCTAGTACCTTCTGTTATAGCTCTGCTACCTATGGCCTAGTACCTTCTGTTATAGCTCTGCTACCTATGGCCTAGTACCTTCTGTTATACCTCTGCTACCTATGGCCTAGTACCTTCTGTTATAGCTCTGCTACCTATGGCCTAGTACCTTCTGTTATACCTCTGCTACCTATTGCCTAGTACCTTCTGTTATACCTCTGCTACCTATGGTCTAGTACCTTCTGTTATAGCTCTGCTACCTATGGCCTAGTACCTTCTGTTATACCTCTGCTACCTATGGTCTAGTACCTTCTGTTATACCTCTGCTACCTATGGTCTAGTACCTTCTGTTATAGCTCTGCTACCTATGGCCTAGTACCTTCTGTTATACCTCTGCTACCTATGGCCTAGTACCTTCTGTTATACCTCTGCTACCTATGGCCTAGTACCTTCTGTTATACCTCTGCTACCTATGGCTTAGTACCTTCTGTTATAACTCTGCTACCTATGGCTTAGTACCTTCTGTTATAACTCTGCTACCTATGGCTGAGTACCTTCTGTTATAACTCTGCTACCTATGGCCTAGTACCTTCTGTTATACCTCTGCTACCTATGGCCTAGTATCTTCAGTTATACCTCTACTATCTGTGGCATAGTAACTTCTGTTATATCTCTGCTACCTATGGCCTAGTACCTTCTGTTATACCTCTGCTACCTATGGCCTAGTACCTTCTGTTATACCTCTGCTACCTATGGCCTAGTACCTTCTGTTATACCTCTGCTATCTGTGGCATAGTACCTTCTGTTATACCTCTGCTACCTATGGCCTAGTACCTTCTGTTATACCTCTGCTACCTATGGCCTAGTACCTTCTGTTATACCTCTGCTACCTATGGCTTAGTACCTTCTGTTATAACTCTGCTACCTATGGCCTAGTACCTTCTGTTATACCTCTGCCAGCTATGCTCTAGTACCTTCTGTTATAGCTCTGCTACCTATGGCCTAGTACCTTCTGTTATACATCTGCTACCTATGGTCTAGTACCTTCTGTTATAGCTCTGCTACCTATGGCCTAGTACCTTCTGTTATACCTCTGCTACCTATGGCCTAGTACCTTCTGTTATAGCTCTGCTACCTATGGCCTAGTACCTTCTGTTATACCTCTGCTACCTATTGCCTAGTACCTTCTGTTATACCTCTGCTACCTATGGTCTAGTACCTTCTGTTATAGCTCTGCTACCTATGGCCTAGTACCTTCTGTTATACCTCTGCTACCTATGGTCTAGTACCTTCTGTTATATCTCTGCTACCTATGGCCTAGTACCTTCTGTTATACCTCTGCTACCTATGGCCTAGTACCTTCTGTTATACCTCTGCTACCTATGGCCTAGTACCTTCTGTTATACCTCTGCTACCTATGGCCTAGTACCTTCTGTTATACCTCTGCTACCTATGGTCTAGTACCTTCTGTTATAGCTCTGCTACCTATGGCCTAGTACCTTCTGTTATACCTCTGCTACCTATGGCCTAGTACCTTCTGTTATACCTCTGCTACCTATGGCCTAGTACCTTCTGTTATACCTCTGCTACCTATGGCTTAGTACCTTCTGTTATAACTCTGCTACCTATGGCTTAGTACCTTCTGTTATAACTCTGCTACCTATGGCTGAGTACCTTCTGTTATAACTCTGCTACCTATGGCCTAGTACCTTCTGTTATACCTCTGCTACCTATGGCCTAGTATCTTCAGTTATACCTCTACTATCTGTGGCATAGTAACTTCTGTTATATCTCTGCTACCTATGGCCTAGTACCTTCTGTTATACCTCTGCTACCTATGGCCTAGTACCTTCTGTTATACCTCTGCTACCTATGGCCTAGTACCTTCTGTTATACCTCTGCTATCTGTGGCATAGTACCTTCTGTTATACCTCTGCTACCTATGGCCTAGTACCTTCTGTTATACCTCTGCTACCTATGGCCTAGTACCTTCTGTTATACCTCTGCTACCTATGGCTTAGTACCTTCTGTTATAACTCTGCTACCTATGGCCTAGTACCTTCTGTTATACCTCTGCCAGCTATGCTCTAGTACCTTCTGTTATAGCTCTGCTACCTATGGCCTAGTCCCTTCTGTTATACATCTGCTACCTATGGTCTAGTACCTTCTGTTATAGCTCTGCTACCTATGGCCTAGTACCTTCTGTTATACCTCTGCTACCTATGGCCTAGTACCTTCTGTTATAGCTCTGCTACCTATGGCCTAGTACCTTCTGTTATACCTCTGCTACCTATTGCCTAGTACCTTCTGTTATACCTCTGCTACCTATGGTCTAGTACCTTCTGTTATAGCTCTGCTACCTATGGCCTAGTACCTTCTGTTATACCTCTGCTACCTATGGTCTAGTACCTTCTGTTATACCTCTGCTACCTATGGTCTAGTACCTTCTGTTATAGCTCTGCTACCTATGGCCTAGTACCTTCTGTTATACCTCTGCTACCTATGGCCTAGTACCTTCTGTTATACCTCTGCTACCTATGGCCTAGTACCTTCTGTTATACCTCTGCTACCTATTGCTTAGTACCTTCTGTTATAACTCTGCTACCTATGGCTTAGTACCTTCTGTTATAACTCTGCTACCTATGGCTGAGTACCTTCTGTTATAACTCTGCTACCTATGGCCTAGTACCTTCTGTTATACCTCTGCTACCTATGGCCTAGTATCTTCAGTTATACCTCTACTATCTGTGGCATAGTAACTTCTGTTATATCTCTGCTACCTATGGCCTAGTACCTTCTGTTATACCTCTGCTACCTATGGCCTAGTACCTTCTGTTATACCTCTGCTACCTATGGCCTAGTACCTTCTGTTATACCTCTGCTATCTGTGGCATAGTACCTTCTGTTATACCTCTGCTATCTATGGCCTAGTACCTTCTGTTATACCTCTGCTACCTATGGCCTAGTACCTTCTGTTATACCTCTGCTACCTATGGCTTAGTACCTTCTGTTATAACTCTGCTACCTATGGCTTAGTACCTTCTGTTATAACTCTGCTACCTATGGCTGAGTACCTTCTGTTATAACTCTGCTACCTATGGCCTAGTACCTTCTGTTATACCTCTGCTACCTATGGCCTAGTATCTTCAGTTATACCTCTACTATCTGTGGCATAGTAACTTCTGTTATATCTCTGCTACCTATGGCCTAGTACCTTCTGTTATACCTCTGCTACCTATGGCCTAGTACCTTCTGTTATACCTCTGCTACCTATGGCCTAGTATCTTCTGTTATACCTCTGCTATCTGTGGCATAGTACCTTCTGTTATAGCTCTGCTACCTATGGCCTAGTAATTTCTGTTATACCTCTGCTATCTGCAGCCTAGCATCTTCTGCAATACTTCTGATACCTGTGACCTAACACCTTCTTTAATAGCTTTTTTTACCCATGTGCCTTCTGCAACACCTCTGCTACCTGTGTCCTTCAACCCTCTGCAGTACCACTGCTACCTGTCCTAGGTCTTGTTCTGTACTTTCCTGTATTCTTGTTTAGCCCTGTCCTTCTGTGATCTGCATGTTTTTTTAGCTACTGTTCACACCTTGAATTTGTATCTATTTCTATGGTATACAGTGCCATAATCCTGATCCTCCTAGTCTACTGGGACTACCTCGGGAAGTAGTGACTTGGTAGATTCCCTGCAGCAAAGTCCAGATGATCCTATTGGGGATAAAGGGTAAAAACAGGCAAGTCTTCTTGGACAACACCCTGAGAAGTAGTCTCTCGCCAAACCAGTTTGGTAGCCCAAAAGGTCCATGAGCCACTGAAGTTCTAGTAGGGATTTAGAGGAGGCTCAGGAAACTATAATGTCACAATTACAAAATATATAAGAAAAAACTATGGCTACAACCTAGAAACAGACGGAATAACAACAGTTTTCCCTCCAGTACTCCATAGTCCCACCCCCTTTTATCACTGAGAACCACCCCCGCCTAAGCCCAAACTCAATAACTTAACTAAAACCTAAAATTCCTCTTATTCCCCCAGTCACGTCCTTTTTATGTCCCAATCGGACCCGGACACAGCTTCGTTCCAGTGAGATAATATGAAATATGGCCTTGTCTATGGCGGCCTTCTTCTCCGGCCTGCGATTCTCTCTAAAAGGCAAAAGCTTTATCTCTCCGATGAGACTATCGATTATTTTGTAATGTTCCCAAAAGTATAGCCCCCGCGGCCCCGGGAGTGAATATTGTGATAAGTCCCTATTGAATCTAATTTTAGTCCATTGTGTCGGTCTCACAAAGAAGAAACGGTTTTCACTTTCATCCCACCACCAACATAATAACAAGCCGCGAGCTGAATGGGAAAGGTCAGGCTCGCAGTCTGTCGCTTTATTTGTCCTGCTCGCTACGTGAGTGTTTTTTTTTTTTTTTTTTTTACTTATATAATGTCTTTTCATCAACAAATGCCTAATTATATGCAATTACCCCCCCAAAAAAAAAAAAAAAAAAAAAACATGAGAAAACAAATCATTAGAAAAACAATTAGACTTTTTACAGAGCATTTATCAAAGGCGTCTTGTCACACAACATTGGAATATGGTTTTGCAATCAATAAGACATATCTACGGGGGGACGCCTGATAATTAATTGCTCGCTACTGAGAAAACATTGTATCCTCTTAAGGCCTCGAGAAAAGAGCTTCCTGCCGACTGGGCTGCTTTCCAAGACGTGCGATAAGATAATGTTCAAGGCATGACACACTTGTATTAGGATAACCTCCACTAAGACAAATTATTTAGGTAATTACTGCTCGCACTTCCCAATACGTTTCGTCCACGAATTTCCTCAAAGCAACGATTCATTCTAGAAGGTTCTATTCTTAAAAAACATAATACATTGGAAAGTTTCTAGAAAGTTTTACCTTAAGACGACCATGTGTGCGTTATCAATTGTAATCGGTATTACAAATGGAAAAAAGACTGAAGCCCCAGGTTGCAAAACGCAGCTTTTTTTGTTGTGGTTTTTGTTCTTCTATAGATATAGTTCATATATGTATATACTAGTCTCTGCCCGCGACTTTGTCTGCGTGTTGTTGGAGTAGATGATCCGCCTATAGTCAGCAAATTGCTGCAGTTGATGATTTGCCTGCTCCGGCGTTTCGGCAGCTCTTAAGCTGTCCTGCTGCCAAACTACCGACTAATAGAGATGAGCGAGTAGTGTTCAATCGAGTAGGTGTTCGATCGAATACTACGGTATTCGAAATACTCGTACTCGATCGAACACTACTAGCTGTTCGAAGTTTAAGGTTCGATGCAGAGCCAGCATTGATTGGCAGAATGCTATACAGTTGGCCAATCAACGCTGGTTCTTCTCCTACCTTTAGAAGCCTTCTCCGTGCAGCGTCCCCGCGGTGTCTTCTGGCTGGAATTCACTCTGCCTAGGCATCCGGCCTAGGCAGAGCCGACTGCGCATGCGCGGGCATACCCTCGCATGCGCAGTCGGCTCTGTTCAGGCGTCGGGCCGGGCAGAGCCAACCGTGCATGCGCAGTCGGCTCTGCCTAGGCCCCGATGCCTAGGCAGAGTGAATTCCAGCCGGAAGACGCCACGGGGGCGCTGCACCGGGAGAAGACTTCAAGGAGAATCCAGCCCGACCGTCACTCGTGGACTTGGTAAGTATAATTTTATCGAATTTTGCCTACACCTGAAACGAGCATTTCCCCCCATAGACTATAATGAGGATCGAAATCCGTTCGAACAGTGTGCGGCTGTTCGAATCGGATTTCGAACCTCGGACATTTTAATGTTCGCTCATCTCTACTGACTAATCCAAACCACACATTACAGAAAAAATTCTGCAAAGCAAATGCTGCCATTTCAAAAACACAAGTATTTTCTCAAATTGCAACACGATAGTTACACCTAAAAATTTGGGTTCTGAAGCTAAAAACCAAAAAAATAAATGCCTTATGCATCCCTATACCTGGAAATATCAAATCTTTATTGATGTCAGAATATGCCGACTCCAAGAAATTTTTCATATTATTTTGCATAGGTTTTTTAAAGGGTTAAAATGTAAAAAAAATAAATAAATTTAATTGGTAACCTTAGAATCGTACTAACCCATAGGATAGAGTCCGACCAAAGATAACACCTGCAAGGAGTCTATGTTCTCCCCATGTTTGGTGGGTTTCCTCCAGGTACTAGAGATTGTAGGACAGTGACTGACGATGTCTGTAAAGCGCTGCGGAATATGATGGCGCTCTAGAAGAAAACAAAATAATTATCATTTTGGCAGCACAATGAACTCCCTAAAACAAAACCTGTAACAAAGTTTTTCTCCAATTTCACCTCATTCTGAATTTTTTTCCAGCTTCCCAGTCCATCGTACAGAATATCCACTGGTTCCCTTACAAGTATAATTTGTCCTGCAAACATTAAGCTCACATATGGGTCTGTACATGCAAAAATAAAAAAAAATTAGGCCGGGTTCACATGGGATTTTTGGCCCGGAACCTAAAGTGGAGGCTGCCTCAGGTTCCGGTCCAAAATACAGGTAGCTGTGACTGGATGCCGATGCAGGTTAGGACCATATTTGCATTTGCATTAGGTCATATTTGCATTTGAATTAGTGGGATTTGCCCCTGAATTAGTGTGATGTTTACCTGAATTAGAGGTTTTTGCCCCCAATTAATGGAATTTGTCCCTGAATTAGTGATTTGCACCTTAATTAGCTGGATTTTCCCATCAATTAGCGGAGTTTACCCCTGAATTAGTGAGATTTTCACCTGAAATAGAGGGATTTGCCCCTGATTTAGTGGAATTTGATCCTGAATTAGTCAGATTTGCATTTGAATTAGTGGGACTTTTACCTGAATCAGAGGGATTTGCCCCGAATTAATGGAATTTGCCCGTGAATTAGTGAGATTTTCACCTGAATTAGCAGGGTTTGCCCCTGATTAGTGGGATTTGCCCTTGAATTAGTGGAATATTCACTTGAATTAGCGGGGTTTGCCCCTGAATTAGTGAGATGTTCACCTGAATTAGTGGAATTTGCATTTGAATTAGTGGGATTTGTACCCTAATTAGATGGATTTGCCCTTGAATTAGAGGGGTTTGCCCCTGAATTAGCAGGGTTTGCCTCTGAATTAGAGGTATTTGCCCCCAATTAATGGAATTTGCCCCTGAATTAGTAGGATTTTCACCTGATTTAGCAGGGTTTGCCCCTGAATTAGTGGGATTTTCACCTGAATTAGTGGGGTTTGCATTTGAATTAGTGGGATTTGCATCTTAATTAGCTGGATTTGCCCTTGAAATAGCGGGGTTTTCCCCTGAATTAGTTGGATTTTCACCTGATTTAGCAGGGTTTGCCCCTAAATTAGTGGGATTTGCCCTGAATTAGTGGGATTTTCACCTGAATTAGTGGGGTTTGCATTTGAATTAGTGGGATTTGCATCTTAATTAGCTGGATTTGTCCTTGAATTAGCGGGGTTTGCTTCTGAATTAGTGGGATTTTCACCTGAATTAGAAGGATTTGCCCCTGAATTAGTGGGATTTTCACCTGAATTAGCGGGATTTGCCCCTGAAATTGTAAGGATTGGAGTCAGGGTCAGGCAGTGCAAAGTGACACAGCTGCGAAAGCAACACTGTGCAACTAATGACAAAAGGGGTCGCAGGCCCTGCAGCTATAACTATGCTGTAATATCTGAGATGAGGCAGACCAATGCACTTCCTAATTGAAGTGCGCCTACCACGACTCCTTACACTTCTATCCGGCGGCTAGGATAAGGGGAGAGGAGGCCCTTAAAGTCCTAGGGACTGGAGTCACGGGGTCACACCTAAACAGAAAGCACAGTGTAACTGCAATGCAAAACAAAAGACTAAACAGCATGGAACCAGGGAGGACCACAAGTCCCAGCAAGACACAGAAGAGAAGGCGAGGTCAGACGAGCAAGAGGTCAAGCCAGGAGATATAATAAAGGTACCAAATCAAAAGACAAGGGAGAGTCAAAAATACAAGCCGGGTCTAAAAACCAAGAGACATGTGGAATACAAACAGACAGGGAATCAGACTGAGCAGGGGGACCAGGAAACCCAAGTGAATGGCTGGCAAGGATCCATGCCTGGGTGGGGATTAAATAGCAGCAGAGAACACACCTGATGGCTAATGACATGGAGACTGAAGGCAAGGAAAAGATTAACCCTTAATGACCTAAGCACACCCAATAGAACTCCTAACACGTCTCCCAGGGAGACGCCGCGCAGCAAGGAGACCGCGGCGACTCCGTATCCTGACAGAAATAGTGGGATTTTCACTTGAATTTGCGAGGTTTGCCCCAGAATTAGGGTGCATTCACACTACGTATACTGAAGCTTACTCTGAACGTAAAACACGTTCAGAATAAGCGGCGTATAAAGCAGCTCCATTCATTTCTATGGGAGCCGGCATACGAGCGCTCCCCATAGAAATGAATGGGCTGCTTCTTTCACTCCGAGCAGTCCCATTGAAGTGCTGCGTGTACGCTCCGGCATGAGCAGAGCTTGCCGTACACGCCGGCACTTCCCATTCACTTCCCGTTCTGCTCGGCGAGACCTTAGCTGATTATGGCGGTCCTATATTATTATTACTAATTACGGTTTATTATGGACTTATTATGGCTTATTATTAATAATTATAGCTTCTTATGGCCGTCCTGTATCCAGCAGACTTCTATCTGTAAATGTGATAGATGATACTGCTGGTAATTTAGATAATTTAAGGATTTCGATTATTTCTTATATTCACAGGATGTCCTCAGGCAAACAACATGTTTTTGTAATATTTTATGGTAGGGGATACAATTATGGTAATTACTGTATTATTTAGAGTACAAGCATAGCCAAATAGGTAGAACTAATCAGACATGTGCGAGGTGACCATAGCTATACTCGAGATGTAGAGGAACGTATACTACTGTATATAGACAAGAGTCAAGTATTTCCAGAGACAGGTCATAGCACCAGGGCTCAGAGTTGGAGCTGTGAATTCGGGACCAAGTTTGGGTGAAGTCAATGTTTGTCTCTGTCTTCAAAATAAAATGAATGAATTATTTTTAATGATCTTATACAATTATTTACAATGTGTAATTAATTTGATGTATAGTTTGTCAGACACATATAAAGGAGTTGGATTCGGAGTCAGATGTGGAAAAAATTGAAGAATTGGAATTGGTGGTTTAGTCTAACGACTCCACAGCCTGGGTTTAGATTTGACCTGTATTTTGCACCTATCAACTCCAGGGCAGGTTCTTCCTCCCTATTTATTCTCGGCTCACATTCACATTGGTGCTTGCTGTTGCCTTGTGCGTGCTGGCTTTTCTCTTGCTGTTTGTTCTTGTATTTTGATTCTTGACCTCTGGCTTTCCTTATTGACTAATCTTTTGGCTATTGATTTTGACATTGCATTGCTTGACTGTTACTGACCCCTGGCTAGCTGACCTCCCTTGTTGTTGTTTGTCTTATCTGCGTTTTTTGTGTCACATATTTAGGAAGGGTTTTGTCGTCCAGTTGTCACCTATTTCCTAGGATAGAACCGGTAAGCAGGAAGGGACAGTGGGGGGGGGGGGGTTCAGACCAGGGCTCACTGTCTCTTGTGCCCCTTTCCCAGGGTTTCCAGCAGCTACTGGGGAATTGTTCCTATTGCAATTCCCTTACAGGAACACCAATCTATTCTCCAGGATGTAATTAGGAGAACAGTGCCTCTGTATGCTTCCCTCTAGGGACAGCCCCCTTAACATCATGCATGACTCAGTTAATAAGCCTACTGACATGATGCGGGGTTTATTGCCAAATTAGTATTTCTATTCCAAAAGGAACAGATTTCCAGCTATGGACAGCGCTGTTTCGGTCTATTGGGCCTCCTCAGCATAGCATAGAGATACTAATTTGGCAGAGTGAGAGACTATAGGCCCGGGTCAGGGGATAATCACACACATTAGGTAGAGTATGTGCCTACATTGCTCAGGTTGAGCAGGACGCTTAGGCTAAGTTCACACGGGAGTTTTTTGGACCGGATTTTGACGCGGCGGTCGCCTCAGAATCCAGTCCAAAAAACAGCTAGCCGCAACAGGATACCAGTGCAGTGCATACAGTCCACCGACATCCATTCGCGGCATCCCTCTCCGGATTACGCCCAAATGGAATGGGCCTAGTTGGGAGGGAGTGTCGAGAGTTGGACGGGATGTGAACCCCCTTGAATGTTCCTCACATAACATCACCACCTATCAGGTACATCCTTAATAACATGAAGAAATATGGCGCCATATTTTACAGATACGGTTTATAAACCATCAATATTTCTTCCATTTCATGGGGTAACTATGTGAACGTCTCAGAAGCAAATAACATTTTATGTCATAAGATATTTTCGGCAATAACCATAAGCTACGAGCTCTTAAATAATATTTATAACCATCAGGTACAAGGTATGAAGTCATTTTATTCCCCTCAATCTTTGAAGAGATTGTATCTATTCCTTTTATCGTTATTGTACAACACCATAAACATTAGTTCAGCAAAAAAGGAGGTAAAACAACATTAAATAAAGTTAAAATACCTAAAAAAAGAGAAAAAAAGTTGGTGAATAATTCTCAGAACAAAGCACAATTTTATGGTAATAGTTTGTTCTAGTTTCCGAGAAAGAACATTGGAAATGAGAAGGAATAAATCGCTGTATTATAGATAAATTGGAGGAAGAACATTCATGTAGGGGGATATTAATCCTAATTTGGTGGATTCGTCCCCCCATCC
Organism: Leptodactylus fuscus; assembly: GCF_031893055.1. NCBI lineage: Eukaryota > Metazoa > Chordata > Amphibia > Anura > Leptodactylidae > Leptodactylus > Leptodactylus fuscus. The sequence continues at coordinate 351,899,795 of NC_134265.1, forward strand.
GCGGCCGTGTCCCTGTTGTGGCTACGATCCCAAAACTCTTCCCCTGTACCAGTCTGTAGTTACTCTGTCGGCCATTGAAAGACAAGGGATTGTATTATAGAAGTGTGGGTTATATAAATCCACTTATCCAGGCTCCGATATCTGTACATGTGATAGCACATTATCTGACGCTGGTAGGGATGGATTTCTATACAAAATTCTGGATAATCCATGATATTTCCATTTTTTTTAATGTAGATCGTGAGCCCCACATAGAGCTCACAATGTACATTTTTCCCTATCAGTATGTCTTTGGAATATGGGATGGAAATCCATGCAAACACGGGGAGAACATACAAACTCCTTGCAGACGGTTTTTGCCCTTGGCGGGATTTGAACATCAGGACTCCAGCGCTGCAAGGCTGCAGTGCTAGCCACTGAGCCACCGTGTGGCCCCTAATCCATGATATTTCTAAACATACAATAGGCAAAATATCTGTGGTCAGTAAGTGTGGATTATTATATTAACGTCACCTACATTGTTTTTCAACATATAAGGCACAATTTGGACACAAATACTGTAGTAATATTAGTAATGGTAGTAGTACTAGTAGTAGTAATAATGGTAGTAATAGTAGCAGTAGTGGTGAAAGTAGTAATAGTTGTAGTCTTAGTAGTAATAGTGGTAGTAATAAAAGTAGTACAGTTAAAGTAGTAGTTGTAGAAGTAACAGTAGTATTAGTAGTAGTAATAGTAACAGTAGTAGTAATAATAGTAGTAGTTGTAGTAGTAGTTGTAATAGTAGTAGTAATAGTAACAGTAGTAATGGTAGTTGTAGTAACAACAGTAGAATTAGTAGTAATAATAATAGTAGTAGTAGTAGTAACAGTAACAGTAGTATTAGTAGTGGTATTAGAAGTACTCAGAAATATTAACAGTAGTAGTAGCATCAGTAGTTTAAGTGTTAGCATTTACTATTACGGCGGATGTCGGGAAGGGGTTAATAATAGTAGCAGTAGTAATAACAATAGCATTAGTAATAGTAGTAATAGTGGTAGTAGTTGTAGTAGTGGTAGTAGTAAGCTTTTCTATACATACAGTACACGCTCCAAGGTGTTTTATGACATGTCTACATATGTACCGCAATATGCACAATATCTATGCTCACCAGTAGTGGTAGTAATAGCAGTAGCAGTAGTAGCATAGTAATATTAGTAGTAGTAGTAGTAGTAGTAGTAGCATAGTAATAGTAGTAGCATAGTAATAGCAGTAGAGGTAGTAGCGGTAGTAGCATAGTAATAGTAGTAGTAGTAGCAGCATAGTAATAGTAGTAGCAGTAGTAGCATAGTAATAGTAGTAGCAGTAGTAGCATAGTAATATTAGTAGTAGTAGCATAGTAATAGTAGTAGCAGTAGTAGTAGTAGTAGTAGTAGTAGCATAGTAATAGTAGTAGCAGTAGTAGCATAGTAGTAGTAGTAGTAGTAGCATAGTAATAGTAGTAGCAGTAGTAGCATAGTAATATTAGTAGTAGTAGCATAGTAATAGTAGTAGCA
>NC_134265.1:351903826-351931326 GCF_031893055.1 Leptodactylus fuscus
AGTAGTAGTAGTAATAGTAGTAGCAGTAGTTATTATAAACATTTCTATAAGAACCCCAACCTGCTTCATGTCTTGAGAGGATCAGACAAATTTATGAATTGTCCAAAATGTTTGTATTCCAGCAAATTCAAAACTTTTTGGATTAATCTCAGACAAATTGCTTCCATCTAACTTCCTTTCAATGACAGAGAGTCACCTAATCTAAGTAAGCCAATGAGAGCCACAAGTAGCATCAATAGTGTGGCTGGTATAGACCATATTGGTCAGGTTACTCTTTGTCAGTGAAGCAGAACCAATAACCAACAGCCACGATTGGACTTTGTTGGACACATGGTATTACACCACATTTCCCCCCAAAAAAGTCTCCAACCACTGGACCAAGTTCCACGGATCACTTGGTACTGGGGCACAGGACGCTCTTTCAGGTGCTGGCATTAGTCCCCAGTTGCAACTCCCGTTACACGTTTTTGCCTTGGCTTAGAATTGCATACAACGAGCCAACATAAGACCTTGAATAAGTATCGTCATCTACATTTCTAAACCTTTATAAAAGTCGCTACACACAATTATACAATCTATTCTTCAGTACAAAGACGCCATGGTGGAACGCCATCAAGATTTGCTACAAAGATATATAATTTTTTTCAATATATTCCTATACAATTTGCACAATGGGGAGCCGTACTCCTTATCTTAGGACAATTGCGCCCTCTGTACCAGAATTGACTATGGGTTTGTTAATGGACTAACATACAAATGTAAAAATTTCCCAAAAATGAACAATGTCTCCTCGCCTAGATTTTGCATTCCTCCGTGAAGCTTTTATATCCTCCGGCTACATTGTGTAAAGCGTTGTACACTCAGTGGCACCGTAAAAGTAAAATATGCCTGAAATATACATACAAATATGTGTTTTCATTACCGTTCCATCCGCTCATGTCGCCCGTTGTAACCAAATAAAAATGAACTTTACGCAGATCCGCGCTTTTATTCCTACGTTACATCACAACCTGTAAATATTAGCAATGACGTCGCCTGGATAGGACTTCTGCGACTTGCACGTCTTTAAACGACTCATTATCCATATTTCGCACATACGTTCTGCCGTCTTGATACATTGTGTGATAATTTATGGAGAGACAGGATATCGCTTCTCGGTAGCCAAAGATTTTAGAAATAATTTTCACATTTGGCATGATATCGAAAAAGAGATGATACGTAGAGATGAGCGAACACTAAAATGTTCGAGGTTCGAAATTCGATTCGAACAGCCGCTCACTGTTCGAGTGTTCGAATGGGTTTCGAACCCCATTATAGTCTATGGGGAACAGATACTCGTTAAGGGGGAAACCCAAATTCGTGTCTGGAGGGTCACCAAGTCCACTATGACACCCCAGGAAATGATACCAACACCCTGGAATGACACTGGGACAGCAGGGGAAGCATGTCTGGGGGCATAAAAGTCACTTTATTTCATGGAAATCCCTGTCAGTTTGCGATTTTCGCAAGCTAACTTTTCCCCATAGAAATGCATTGGCCAGTGCTGATTGGCCAGAGTACGGAACTCGACCAATCAGCGCTGGCTCTGCTGGAGGAGGCGGAGTCTAAGATCGCTCCACACCAGTCTCCATTCAGGTCCGACCTTAGACTCCGCCTCCTCCGGCAGAGCCAGCGCTGATTGGCCGAAGGCTGGCCAATGCATTCCTATGCGAATGCAGAGACTTAGCAGTGCTGAGTCAGTTTTGCTCAACTACACATCTGATGCACACTCGGCACTGCTACATCAGATGTAGCAATCTGATGTAGCAGAGCCGAGGGTGCACTAGAACCCCTGTGCAAACTCAGTTCACGCTAATAGAATGCATTGGCCAGCGCTGATTGGCCAATGCATTCTATTAGCCCGATGAAGTAGAGCTGAATGTGTGTGCTAAGCACACACATTCAGCACTGCTTCATCACGCCAATACAATGCATTAGCCAGTGCTGATTGGCCAGAGTACGGAATTCGGCCAATCAGCGCTGGCTCTGCTGGAGGAGGCGGAGTCTAAGGTCGGACCTGAATGGAGACTGGTGTGGAGCGATCTTAGACTCCGCCTCCTCCAGCAGAGCCAGCGCTGATTGGTCGAGTTCCGTACTCTGGCCAATCAGTGCTGGCCAATGCATCCCTATGGGAAAAAGTTTATCTCACAAAAATCACAATTACACACCCGATAGAGCCCCAAAAAGTTATTTTTAATAACATTCCCCCCTAAATAAAGGTTATCCCTAGCTATCCCTGCCTGTACAGCTATCCCTGTCTCATAGTCACAAAGTTCACATTCTCATATGACCCGGATTTGAAATCCACTATTCGTCTAAAATGGAGGTCACCTGATTTCGGCAGCCAATGACTTTTTCCAATTTTTTTCAATGCCCCCGGTGTCGTAGTTCCTGTCCCACCTCCCCTGCACTGTTATTGGTGCAAAAAAGGCGCCAGGGAAGGTGGGAGGGGAATCGAATTTTGGCGCACTTTACCACGCGGTGTTCGATTCGATTCGAACATGGCGAACACCCTGATATCCGATCGAACATGTGTTCGATAGAACACTGTTCGCTCATCTCTAATGATACGTCTAATGAAACACGATAACAAGGCCAGGGTAGAAGATTAACCCTTCAAAAACGTTTTCATCCCTATGGACTTCTCTGCCCATCGGTGGTCAGCAGTGATCCCTGGAAGAAGTCAAGGCCGGCCATTGCAACGCATGCCAGTCATTGAAACGAATGGCTGCCTATGGACACAAAGTGCTCATGTCACATGTTAAATGACATATGGTTTGTTGGATGCAAGAGCATTGTACTAGTTGGGAACATTACTTTGGGCATGTAGGATTTGCACACTCTTCCAGGAGTCCAGGTGGTCACCTCTTTTTATGGGGGCCTCCAGAATGTTCCAGGAGAGTTGGCAAGTGTGAGCTTGTGGCACCGTTCCGCTTCCAGTCATAATGGAGAATCAGTCTCTTTAGCTACAGGTTCCACTTACATGGCATGGGTGCAAGAATAGCTTTTGTTCTTCACTCTCCTTGCTCCTTACTGTGACTATTTGGGGTCAAACACAGGCGACTACCAAATTTCTTGGCCTTTGCAATTCAGCCTATTTTCTCGATTGTTAGGGCACTTTTTGTTGTCTAAAAGTGGACCAAGTAGAAGAGGACAATGTACAAATGAACAGTGTAGAATATTGGCTATGTAGAAGATGACTATTAGGGTTGAGCCGATCTTGGATTGTAAAATCCGATTTCCAATCATTTTTCATTTGAACCCGATCTCAATCCCAATTCCGATGCCAATGCAAGTCAATGGGATTTTTTTTTACTAACCCGAGATCGGATTTTAAAAACAATCCTATTCACTATACAGCATGGAATCTAACAATTGAACGCTTTAATTGTTAGAATCCATGCTGTGTAGTGATTCTTTTTAATCACTAAGTAGCCAGAGGATTTTGTATTAATTCTTCGGCTACTTAGTCCCCCCTTAGTCCACTTACCTGCAGAGATGGCTGGTCCGGTGCCCGGTCTTCTCGTTCTTCTTCGCCTCACTGCCTCCGCCTCCCAGGTTAGGAGAGTGTGGGCGGGTACTGGGAGGGGAAACATCACATCTCCCCACCCTGTACCTGCCTACACTCTCCTAAGCTACAAGCCCCGCCTTCTTCCTAGCTCTCTAATACTAACCTGGGAGGCGGGGGAAACGATGCAAAGAAGAAGGAGAACACCGGGCATCGGACCAGCCATCTCTGCAGGTAAGTAGCTACTAGAGATGTTAGCTAGTCTCCCATTAGAATGAATGGACGCAGCCGGCACACAGGAGGTTAAGGCTGTGTGCCGGCTGCTTCCATCCATTCTAATGGGACCACAGTGGAGCCTTCACACTGAGTATACACTCCGCTCAGAATGAGCGGAGTGTATACTCAGTGTGAAGGCTAACATTGTTAGCTTTTCCCACAATGCTTGGCCACCGATCTCGATCCCACCTAAAGAGAACACGATCGTTCAACCCTAATGACCCTATAGTTACATAGTAGATGAGACTGGATGAAGACATCAGTCCATCAAGTCCAACCAATAACCCTACAGTCCCTAAAATGTTGACGCAAAGGATCAACAAGTAGACCATGTACAAGTGAACTATGTACACATAACAGGTTAGAAACCATTACATAGATATGGACTTTGTATGAGTGCACTATGTAGTAGACTTTGTAGAAGCAGATGTGTACATGGTGACTATGTATAAGTACACTATATAGTATATTATGTATAATCGGGCTGTATATATGTATACCATATACATTAATACTGCATCATGTCCTTAGATTTTGTATTTCCGACCACTATTTGCCGCTATCTTAGTAACACGAGCAGCTTGTGATAACTTGACTCCAACAGAACATTTAACTTCTATTACATTTACTTTACAAAGTAAATCACAGAAAAAAAATATTCTTTAAAGACAAAATATTGTACTCAAAGACTTCAAGATATCATTTCTTGACTTTCCGGGAGGCTGAACTTAATCGGGTGATTTTACAGAAGAATTTATTCCTTTGAGGTATTTGATTTCTTAAACCATGATAAATGTCAGAATGGAGTTGAAGGCTGACTGCTGACTTTTACTAGATAGCTTTCCTTCAGAGAAAAGATGAGAGTAAATGACAGCTATAAAACCAGACCCCAGGAATAACGTGACGCTCGCGTGCCCCAAAATCTCTAACAAGCCCCAACTAACTTGTGCCGGGTATAATACCGGAGTCTACTGATGGAGAGGCACCAGGTCTCGGGAGATTAATCTTGTGAATATTCATAAGTAGGGTTGAGCGATTGGGATCGGAAAAGATTGGATTCCGAGTAAATTTCACAATCGCGATCGGAATTCCGATCCCGATCTTTTCCAGCGGGATCGAGGTTATCTCAAGATCGTCTCAAGCCTAAAAGTGACTTTTCCCATAGAGAAGCATTGACTAGGGTTGAGCGATCAGGATCGGAAAAGGTCGGATTCCGATCGGCGATCGAGCAAATTTCACGATTGGGATCGGCTGAAAAATGATCGGAAAACGAATTTTAAAATCGATCCTGAAATCTCAACCCTATTCATAAGGTTTGACCAACAGTGGTGTTATGAGTAGAGATGGGTGAACCCCTCAAGATTTGTTTGGTTTTAGCTTCAGCCTTGATTCGTTTCAGGTGTAGCCGCCCCAGGTATTGTCAGGTATTGGCCCCACTACGCCATTCCAATTTATTGCCAAAGCACCTGCTCTGGTGCTAAATTCAAGTGGGCCAAGCACAGGAGGCTTCTGTGATAGCGGGACCACTGCTGAAAATAACGGTAGTGGTCCCGCTATCATCTACTCATGGCAGCCATTTTACTTCATCCATAAATCCCTAATCGAATCCAGTTTATGAACCGATTTGCACATCTCTAATCATGACTAGAGATGAGCGAACAGTAAAATGTTCGAGGTTTGATATTCGTTTCGAGTAGCCCCTCAATATTCGACTACTTGAATCGAATATCGAATCCTATTATACTCTATGGGGGAAAAATGCTCGTTTCAGGGGTAGGCAACGTTCGATCAAATTATACTTACCAAGTCCACGAGTGAGGGTCGGGCTGGATCCTCCGAGAAGTCTTCTCTGTGTAGTGTCCCCACGATGTCTTCCGGCTCTGAATTCACTCTGCCAGGCATCGGACCTGGGCAGAGCCGACTGCGCATGCCCGCACTACAAGAAAATGGCTGCTTACAGTCAAAGCCCAGGCCCAATGTCTGGCAGAGTGAATGAAGAGCCGGAAGACACCGCGGGGAAGCTGCACGGAGAAGACTTCTAAAGGTAGGAGAAGAACAAGAGTTGATTGGTCGACTGTATAGCATTCGGCCAATCAATGCAGGTTCTGCATCAAACTTTTCCATTCAAATAGCGATTGGTACTCGATCGAGTACGAGTATTTCGAATACCTTAGTATTCGATCAAGTACTACTCGCTCATCTCTAATCATGACGTTATCACTGAGGACCAATCACAGGTCTCATTGGTCCATTGGGGCACTGACATCATTCAGGAGGCTAGAAGAAGTGGTTTGGGACCCAGACTGGACATCACAATGGAGCCCGGGAGAGTAGAGTAAGTTATACTTACACACCTTCCCTGGACTTCTGTCTATTATACACTGAGGATCGTAGTCAATCTCATAAATTTCGGATTCAACCGAATCTGAAATTTTTGCAAATTTTGTAAGAAACTCATCTCGTTAAGAAATGGTTCACACATCCCGTAGTAGTGGTTGTTACTCCTACACCCCTATAGCCACACCCCAGTAGATTCCCTATATCTACAACCAGACATCTCTCAGTCTTCCAACCTTTTTTACACAACCGGTAGACACGGCTCATTGCGAAGTACGAATGCGTCCTTTGTTATCTTTTCTTCGGTTTCGAGATCTAGCATTCCATACTAAGCGGCGCGGTGCCACATAAATTAGGATAGGTCTATAGCCCCGTATAACGAATGGCACATTAGGCTATAAACTATGCTAATAAGCCATTTTTGACTGTCCAATATATTTTGTGTTAAATGTATGTTCACCTTTGGATACAATTTTCCAGTTAATATACTGTGCTATAAAGATCTCATCTACATTAATCTACATGACAAGTGGAGTGGCCGTGTAATTACATTACTAATATTCTACTGATCCAGAGATACATCCTCCAGTTCTATTATGTATAAAAATATAAAATATCCCAATAATAATAAAAACAGAACAATAATTGTATTAATAAAAGACATAACAAGAGGAATCTAGACGAACGGTAACATGTATTGTGGCAGAAAATGAGACTATGAGCACGGTGGGATAACACAACATGTGAGGTATACAGTAGTTTGTTTGTATATAAATAATACAATTCTGTATAATACAAGACGTATATAATATACTAGAGGGAGGACCCGGCTTCGCACGGGTATATTACATTATGTTTGTGTAGTGGCCCCATAAGAATTGTCCAATTTTGCACTGGTGTATTTTGTATGTGGTTTGTGTGTATGTCCATAAGCGTCATGTGATTATGTGTATATCTCATTTTGGATGTCAGTGAAAAACCTGTGATCAGTTGTTATGGATACCTGGAGTAAAGCTGTATCTAATCCTTCCCCGTGTAGTACTGTGTTTAGATGCAAGTATCCAATCCTTGTTGGTGAGGTACTGTGTGCAGATGCACATATCTAATTCTCCCCGTGTGGTATTGTGTGAAGAGGCGCGTATCTAATCCTCCAGTAAGTGAAACTGTGTGCAGATGCGCGTATCTAATGACTCTGGCATGTGGTACTGTGTGAAGACACGTGTATCTAATCCTCCCCTGTGTGGTATTGTGTGAAAAGGCGCGTATATAATCCTACGGCATGTGGAACTGTGTGTAGACGTGGGTATCTAATCCTTCGGCATGTGGTACTGTGTGCAGACGTGCGTATCTAATCCTACGGAATTTGGTACTGTGTGCAGACGCGCTTATCATATCCTCTGGCGTGTGGTACTGTGTGCAGACGCACGTATTTAATCCTCCCCCGTGTGGTACTGTGTGAAGAGGCGCGTATCTAATCCTACGGCGTGTGGAATTGTGTGAAGAGGCGCGTATCTAATCCTACGGCGTGTGGAACTGTGTGTAGACACGTGTATCTAATCCTACGGCATGTGGTACTGTGTGTAGACGCGCGTATCTAATCCTACGGCATGCGGTACTGTGTGTAGACGCGTGTATCTAATCCTAAGGCATGTGGTACTGTGTGTAGACGCACGTATCTAATCCTACGGCATGTGGTACTGTGTGCAGACGCGTGTATCTAATCCTATGGCGTGTACAACTGTGTGAAGACACGTGTATCTAATCCTCCCCTGTGTGGTATTGTGTGAAGAGGTGCGTATCTAATCCTATGGCGTGTGGAACTGTGTGTAGAGGCGTGTATCCAATCCCCCGGCATGTGGTACTGTGTGCAGATGCGCATATCTAATCCTATGGCATGTGAACTGTGTGTAGACGCGCGTATCTAATCCTCCCCCGTGTGGTACTGTGTGTAAACACGCGTATCTAATCCTCCCCTGTGTGATACTGTGTGCTGAGACGCGTATCTAATTCTCTGGCTTGTGGTACTGTGTGCAGAGACACGAATCTAATCCTCCAAAGTGTGGTATTGTGTGAAGAGGCGCGTATCTAATCCTTTGGCGTGTGGAACTATGTGTAGACGCGCGTATCTAATCCTACTGCATATGGTACTGTCTGCAGATGCGTGTATCTAATCCTATGGCGTGTACAACTGTGTGCAGACGCGTGTATCTAATCCTCTGGAATGTGGAACTGTGTGTAGACGCGTGTATCTAATCCTACGGCATGTGGTACTCTGTGCAGACGCGTGTATCTAATCCTATGGCGTGTACAAATGTGTGCAGACGCACGTATCTAATGCTCTGGAGTGTGGAACTGTGTGTAGACACCTGTATCTAATCCTTCGGCATGTGGAACCGTGTGCAGACGCGTGTATCAAATCCTTCAGTGTGTGGAACTGTGTGCAGAAATGCGTATTTAATCCTCTGGTGTGTGGGACTGTGTGGAGACCCGTGTATCTAATCCTCTGGCGTGTGATACTGTGTGCTGATCTGTGTATCTAATCCTCTGGAGTGTGGAACTGTGTGTAGACGCCTGTATCTAATGCTTCGGCATGTGGAACCGTGTGCAGGCGCACGTATCTAATCCTATGGCATGTGGTACTGTGTGCAGAAGTGCGTATTTAATCCTCTGGTGTGTGGGACTGTGTGCAGACCCGTGTATCTAATCCTATGGCGTGTACAACTATGTGAAGACACGTGTATCTAATCCTCCCCTGTATGGTATTGTGTGAAGAGGCGCGTATCTAATCCTACGGCGTGTGGAACTGTGTGTAGACGCGCGTATCCAATCCCCCGCCATGTGGTACTGTGTGCAGATGCGTGTATCTAATCCTATGGCATGTGGTACTGTGTGCAGATGCGCGTATCTAATCCTCTGGAATGTGGAACTGTGTGCAGACGCGCATATCTAATCCTCTGGAATGTGGAACTGTGTGCAGACGCGTGTATCTAATCCTATGGCGTGTACAAATGTGTGCAGACACACGTATCTAATCCTCTGGAGTGTGGAACTGTGTGTAGACGCCTGTATCTAATCCTTTGGCATGTGAAACCGTGTGCAAATGCACGTATCAAATCCTTCAGTGTGTGGAACTGTGTGCAGAAATGCGTATTTAATCCTCTGGTGTGTGGGACTGTGTGCAGACGCGTGTATCTAATCCTCTGGCATGTGATACTGTGTGCTGATCTGTGTATCTAATCCTCTGATGTGTGTATCTCAGTTTGGATATCAGTGTTGTATTGTGCATGTGGAGTGACCGTGTGTATTGCAGTTGGAATATGAGTGAAAGACTTGCAGGTTTGTATTGGCTAAGGAGGGGGGGGCACTGTGTTTGGAATGCTGTATCTCAGCAACGGTACGTCCGAGCGAGTTGGAGTCTCGTCTTAAACCTTTCCGGATATCTGAAGTATCTCTGTACCAAATTTGGTGAAGATCGGTCCAGTCGTTTGGTTCGCATTAGAGTACAGACAGACAGACAGACAGACAAGAATTCATTTTTATAAGATAGGGAGATACACATACATAATTAATCCATAACTCTAAATAACCTCATTCTCACCGAACACTCATCTCAATAGAACTACAATTAACACCTCGCACATAGACAAATAGACAAATACGGAAATTCTGAGATTCCTCCATCCACTCGATATGTAAATCCGCACTAATGATAATAAGACGAAGATAACCGATCTAACACCTATTAAAACAGTATAAACAGTATAATAGTGACAAGATAATGTATGCTTTATATAGACCATGGGTAGCGGTATACTTACTATAAAAACAGAAAGACGTAAAATAAATAACAATAATAAACAAAACACTCAATAATACTAAATGAAATCGCTCACCCGACTCCACAGTCAGATCCATTACTGGTTTAAAGGGATCCTAGCATTAAGACTCATTTTTTTGTCCCTAACACTTCGGAATAGCCTTAAGGAAGGCTATTTTTCTCCTACTTTTAGATGTCTTCTCCACACCGTAGAAATCTCCGTAGAAATCCCAGTTTTCGTCGGTATCCAAATGCTCAAAAAGCACTGGGGGCGTCCCCAATGCTGCTATAGGACTCTCCAGCACCGCCTCCATCTTCTTCAGGAACGGGTTCTCTTCGCGTCTTCTTCCGGAGGTGGCTTCAAACTCCTCGGCAGCTGATTGCTCATGCCTGTTGGCCACAAGAAAATGGCCACTACTAATGACTATCTTCATTTTGGAGCCCATACTATGACTATCTTCATTGTGGAGCCCAAACTATGACTACATATATTGTGGAGCCCATACTATGACAATATTTATTGTGGAGCCCATACTGTGACTATCTTCATTGTGGAGCCCATACTATGACTATCTTCATTGTGGAGCCCATACTATGACTATCTTCATTGTGGAGCCCATACTGTGACTATCTTCATTGTGGAGCCCATACTGTGACTATCTTCATTGTGGAGCCCATACTATGACTATATTCATTGTGGAGCACATACCATGACTATCTTCATTGTGGAGCCCATACTATGACTATCTTCATTGTGGAGCCCATACTATGACTATATTCATTGTGGAGCACATACCATGACTATCTTCATTGTGGAGCCCATACTATGACTATCTTCATTGTGGAGCCCATACTGTGACTATCTTCATTGTGGAGCCCATACTATGACTATATTCATTGTGGAGCACATACCATGACTATCTTCATTGTGGAGCCCATACTATGACTATCTTCATTGTGGATCCCATACTATGACTATCTTCATTGTGGAGCCCATACTGTGACTATCTTCATTGTGGAGCCCATACTATGACTATCTTCATCTTGGAGCCCATACTATGACTATCTTCATTGTGGAGCCCATACTATGACTATCTTCATCTTGGAGCCCATACTATGACTATATTCATTGTGGAGCACATACCATGACTATCTTCATTGTGGAGCCCATACTATGACTATCTTCATTGTGGAGCCCATACTATGACTATATTCATTGTGGAGCACATACCATGACTATCTTCATTGTGGAGCCCATACTATGACTATCTTCATTTTGGAGCCCACATGATGACTACAATCATTGTGGAGCCCATACTATGACTATCTTCATCTTGGAGCCTATACAATGACTATCTACATTGTGGAGCCCATACTATGACTACATTCATTGAGGAGCCCATACTATGACTATATTAATTATGGAGCTCATACTATGACTATCTTCATTGTGGAGCCCATACTATGACTATATTCATTGTGGAGCACATACCATGACTATCTTCATTGTGGAGCCCATACTATGACTACATTCATTGTGGAGCCCACACTATGACTATCTTCATTTTGGAGCCCACACTATGACTATCTTCATTGTGGAGCCCATACTATGACTATCTTCATTGTGGAGCCCACACTATGACTATCTTCATTGTGGAGCCCACACTATGACTATATTCATTGTGGAGCCCACACTATGACTATATTCATTGTGGAGCCCATACTATGACTATCTTCATTTTGGAGCCCATACTATGACTATCTTCATTGTGGAGCCCATACTATGACTATCTTAATCTTGGATCCCATACTATGACTATCTTCATCTTGGAGCCCATACTATGACTATCTTCATTGTGGAGCCCATACCATGACTATCTTCATCTTGGAGCCCATATTTTGACCCTGTTCAGATTCAATAACATAGGATCATCAGCAGTATTCCACCAGGACATTATGATGAGGACAATGAGGAGCATCCAACTGGCTTGTAAAATTGGCCACTGACAGGAAAAAGACAATGCTTATAGAATTTCCTTTCCAATTACAACAGGTATTGTAGGGCGTCCTAGCCGCAGCACATGCCATAGTAATGCCCCACTGATCTCAGATGTGTCGTGTGCGGGGAAGTTTGTTTTTTCACTTTTGCTTGAATTCTCCGGAGAACATAGTAGGATGACATCTCAGCTTGTTACGCGTCCTGTAGGTCAGATCTATTCGTGGTGGAAGCACATTTCTCAGCACAGTTATTGAGCACTGACAAAGGAATTCTCCGCTTTCTGCTTTATATTTTTCTTTTTAAGTATCATCAAAAGATGGGCAGACTATTGTGTGATAAATAGCGGCATACAATCTTTGAAGTAGACTCGAGTACTGTATTTTTTACTCCATAGTAAATTTGAGGGTAACAAGAAGCTAATGTATGAGTCTTTCACCGTCATCGCCGATATTTTCATCTCGCTTGAGAAAGATACATTTTTGATTATTTTTTTAATGTTGTTTTTATAACGATCATGGCCAAGGGGAATATTTTGAAAGCAAAAATCTGGATGTGCAGAACATGGGTCCACAGGAGAACCATCTATGACCGACACAACCAAGATCCAATTCAATATTTTCTCCGTGATGATACAATGGACGCTACTCTCTAAGTGGGCTGAGATAGGAAAAGTGGGGTTTTTTTTTATGGCAACCCATCACGAACATGATGGGTTTCCATGACCTAGTAATGGCGCCCAGGTCAGTAGATCGCCTGTTGAAGTCTTCTACTGGGCCTTAGTGCATATTCAGCTGAATATCCCATGCACTCGGCCACCTGATGGATCTCGCATGATCTTTCCTGAGTATATATGTGACATGGTGGTATCCCGATCACCTGGCATGGTGGTGTCTCAATCATTGGACATGGGTTATCTCAATAACATAGCATGGTCATGTATATAACTGAGCAGTGTCTCACTTGTATACAGATTGGTCCATCCTTAACTTACACTTATTCTAATTTAAGTCTCCGATTTTTCATGAAACCAAATAAATATAACATTGTGACAAGCTAACAAAAGAATTGGCAGGTTGGAATTCACACCACAAACAAATATAGGATAGAAATTGTATTACTTTGTCATATTATTAGAGGGGAGTGAAACAATTCGTAGTGAGCAGGATTCATTATGGATTTGGCAAAAATTTCAGTTCGGCCAAACTCAAGATTTTTGGTGTTTACCATTCACAAATTACTCTTTTCAATAACCTGATATGGTGGCTTCGCAATCATCTGACATGACATTTTTTTTTTCAATCATTTGCCATGGTGGTTTTCTCAATTATCTAGCATGATGTATCTTCATCATCTGTCATGGTGGTTCCTCAATCATCTTTCATGTTGATTTCTCAACCATTTGGCATTGTGGTTTCTTAATCATTTGGCTTATTTATTTTTTAAAACTTGGCATGGTGGTTTCTCAGACACCTAGCATGGTGTTTTTGAATCATTTGGCATGGTGGTTCCTCAATCATCTATTGTGGTGGTTCCTCAAACATCTGTCATGGTGCTTTTTCAATCATCTGTTATGGTTGTTCCTCAATCACCTGGCATGGTGGTTTCTCAGTCATCTGATATGGTGGTTCCTCAGTCACCTGGCATGGTGGTTACTCAATCATCTGTTATGGTGTATTCTCAATCATCTGGCATGGTGGTTCCTCAATCATCTATTATGGTGGTTCCTCAAACATCTGTCATGGTGCTTTCTCAATCATCTGTTATGGTTGTTCCTCAATCACTTGGCATGGTGGTTTCTCAGTCATCTGATATGGTGGTTCATCAATCATCTGGCATGGTGGTTACTCAATCATCTGTTATGGTGTATTCTCAATCATCTGGATTGGTGGTTCCTCAATCATATGTCATGGTGGTTTCTCAATCATGTAACATGGTGATGTCACGATCTATCTTCGGTGGCATTACATGCATTTAATAAGCTATCTTAGATACTTGTCATTGAGCATTGGCTCATTGCAGTCTTAGAAATAATATTTCACTGCTATCTCGCTTTGTTTGCTGGTCCTCTGTAGACAAAGATAATCCCATCACTGTAGAGAAAGGTAAATATCTGTTGTCCCAACGTACAGTCAGCACTCGTATAGAGGAGCAGACACGCATAGAGATCCCACTTCCCCTCCATCTGCTATATGTTTGCAGAGTTGGACTTTATGACAGCTTTTAATATATCACTGTTTATCTTAGATCTAGATCATTTCCTGTAATGTTTCACTAGTGTCATATATAAACATGGCTGAGTTTGTACTGTGCATATACTGTATGTATATATCAGCATACAGATGGAGCGACACTTGGAGTGACATCACAATGAGATATGTGTGCTTTTATAGAGATCGTACTAACCTCACACAGATCACTGCCCTAATATATAGTATCTAATACACTAAAACCATAATATATAGCACAGTGCATACCTCCCAACCTTCACGATTTCCGCAGGACATTCACGATTTTGGTGTCCTGTCCTGTGGTCCCGGTCAGAGGGAGGTATGTCCCAATTTCAACTCAGATCAGCGTCCGGAGGAGGAGGCAAAGATGAGGGGCATGAATCGGGGGGCAGAAATGGGGGGGACATGAATCTGGGGGCAGAGATGGGGGGACATGAATCTGGGGATAGAGATGGGGGGACATGAATCTGGGGGTAGAGATGGGGGGACATGAAACTGGGGGCAGAGATGGGGGACATGAATCTGGGGCAGAGATGGAGAATATGAATCTGGGGGCAGAGATGGAAGGGGGGTCATGAAACTGGGGACAAAGATTGGGGGACATGAATCTGGGGGAGAGATAGAGGGAGGACATGAATCTGGGGGAGAGATAGAGGGGGGACATATAATTTACAGGTGACTGTAGGAGGATTATACTGTGTGGGGGCACATGAAAAATCAATGAGAATGGGCGGAGTCATCATAAAGTGGGTGGGGCTAAATTTGCCACGGCACGCTAAGTGTGCCACACACTTTGTCCCTCTTTCAGTTCTTAAAAAGTTGGTCTGTATGCATAGTGTAATACAATGAATGGCTTGTGCCAGGCACCTAACTGCTTTATACCTGTCCTTCTGCCAGTGCAGTGCCAATTCATGAATTGAAAACAATGAGAGGCGGATTCCAGGAGGAATCTGCTCCAGATTCCAGGCAAAATCCGCCCCCAAATATATGGCAAATTCCTCTATGTGAATGTAACACTCAGGAAAGCCAGGACTGATGTCACGGGTAATATGTCAGATGTGGCCGGCTTGTAGAGAAGCCCTTGATCCCAAATGTGCACAAAGCCTTTTTGATGTCCCCGACTACCCACCCCCACGTAGTACCCGACAATGACAACAGACAACCAGGTCTCGGGGGTAGTCGTTGCTCTTTTACTAGCAGGACAAGGTAATACAAATGTACATATGGAGTAATTCTTCACATTCAATTCTGTGATCCCTGCAGGTAGTGTCCAGTTAAGCAGGTGATGGAGCTTGGAGCAGGAATACTTTGGGCTTGATTAACTAGTAGTTGCTTGGGTAGTTAAACTTGTATATACTTGTAAAGATGGCCTGTATCCAGGGGGTTAGTTCGCAACGAACTGGGTACACGTATGTAGAAGAGGAAATAGAGATATGTGCGGAGTTCCCAGATGTATGGATAACAGGTCAGTAGACTTTAGTACTTGCAGACTTGGAGCTTCAGAGTAAAACGCTCTCTGAGGAGAATCTTGAGCACAGAGGAAAAGACATCTCTGGTTGAAGTGCCCTGATGCTTAGCTCCCATTTTCAACTCTCTCCACATGTGTAGATCTCTTCACACAAAGAACAACAGGGTTCCCAACCCCCTCTAGAGAGGCTGTAACTCAACCCCTCCTCCAGGCCAATCAAGGGAGCTTGATTGGTTCTGAAGGTCACCTGATCATACTGGACACTCCTTTACATTCGCACACTAGGATGATGCAATCACAGACATCAATTACATTGGAAAGTATAGGCAGGTGCAGTTCACAAAACATCCACAAGATGGTGCATTAATAGACCCCCATGTGTGCTGGCTCTTTTGAAATCGAAATGTATGTTAACTATATAGGAAGGAATGGGGAGCTATCTCTTTACCTTATATGCAAATGTCCATACCATCTCCGTCTGCAAGGACTATTAAAGGGAATGGGACGAGCAGTACTGGGACATTACATGAACACGGCCTTCCAGTGTCATCCGAGTGCATCCTGCTACAAACTTGGCCCCAACTCAGGCGTCAACTCATTTGTGTGCATGAGGTCTGTGTCTACATTTTTCACAGCCGTCTTGCACCCAATGGTCAGCCGTTTTCACAGCAGTGTATGGAGGATCTGTGAAAGCGGACAAAATGGAACATGACCTATATTTTGACGGACCGTTACGCGAATAGCCCCCCTTGAATTTAATGCTGCCGAGTGACGTCCATTAGAGAAACATACGGCCATTATTCACTGGCATGCGCATGTAGCTTAAGGCTTTCACAGAATTTCGAAAACATCCTCATTCACTCGCAGCAAGCAGAAATCAAAGCGTCTCCCAAACTCCAAGAAGAAGAACACGTCGTCCCATTCACCACCTTTAATAGCCATAGAGACGCTGAGCTGCGGCAGGGAGGGAGCAGGTAAGGAGCTAAATCCTGATTCACTCGGAATCTAAGCACTTACAGATTGCCACAAATGAGCGCTCTCTTCTATTATCAGAGTGACAAGGCTGACGCCGCGGCTTTGACTAAAAATAAAGAGCTCCTTTGCTCCCCAGCTGACCAATTAAATGGTGTAATTCTGCGTTCCGTGATTTGGAGTGACAATAATGAGCTTTCTCCTGACGGAACTTACAGCAGCTTACAATTTATGACAAAAGAGAGAACATCTAACAAAATTTCAATTTCTGCTTCTTAAAATCAGACAAAAAAAAAAGAGGCGACGCTTTTTCCTCCTTTCGCTGTTTCTGATATTTTTTTTTTTACTTTTTTTTCCGCCATCCGGATAATTGTTACCTTGGCAGTCAGGTGCGCCGGAGGCTGTGTGGGTAGACGCGTTCGGAGTATGCTGTGTACACTGTATCTGTACCATCCCGAAGCCTGTCTGCCCATCTCAGGGTTAATGTACCACACAGCACGACTATTGACATTCACTGGGAGGAAGTTTTTTTTTTTTTTTAGAAAATAAAAAGTCAACAGGTGAAAGATATTTTTGGTTCAATTTGTAAATTCACCGGCAATCTATAGTTAGTTAATCTATTGTTAATCTGTGGAATGACTTCTATCTACTTATTAACACCGTCTTATTTTTTTCGATCTTCGTCTTCTGTCATTCAGAAGGAACCTTATTGTTTACCTCCAGTAGACAACAATCCGTCTTGGTCATGGGATGGACACTAGAGATGAGCGAGTAGCACTCGATCAAGTAGGTATTCGATGGAATACTACGGTATTCAAAATACTCGTACTCGATCGAGTACCACTCGCTATTGGAATGGAAAAGTTTGATGCAGAACCAGCATTGATTGGCCGAATGCTATATAATCAGCCAATCAATGCTGGTTCTTCTCCTACCTTTAGAAGTCTTCTCCGTGCAGCGTCCCCGCGGCATCTTCTGGCTCTTCATTCACTCTGCCAGGCATTGGGCCTGGGCAGAGCCGACTGTGCATGTCTGCTTGTAGTGCGGACATGCGCAGTCGGCTCTGCCCAGGCCCGATGCCTGGCAGAGTGAATTCAGAGCCGGAAGATGCCGCAGGGATGCTGCACGGAGAAGACTTCTTGGAGGATCCAGCCTGACCCTCACTCGTGGACTTGGCAAGTATAATTTGATCGAACGTTGCCTACCCCTGAAACGAGCATTTACCCCCATAGACTATAATAGGGTTCAATATTCGATTCGAGTAGTCAAATATAGAGGGGCTACTCGAAACGAATCTCGAATCTCGAACATTTTACTGTTCGCTCATCTAATGGACACACAGCTGTTTGGCCTCGGAAGCTGCACATCTGTATCCTCTGGTAGTATACAAGTACCTATGGAATGACAGTAGTGATCGACAAACTTGTCATAATGTGCCAAAAATGTAGGGTTTTCCAATAAATTTAGTTTAACAATCATTGAATTTTGAAGGTTTAATTCGAACAAATCCAGCAAAATTTCCTTCCCATGGCTTTGCTCCTCTGCATCTTCAGGCATTCCAGTCTTCTTTGCAAGCCACCCGCCATCTTGTACAGGTTCCAGGTCACTGCTGTAGCGTCAAAGTGTGATGACATGAATGCTCCCGCACATGGCCTTTGATTTGTCTACAGCGGAGGAGGGTGGTATGATATCATGAAGCCCCCACATCATTGACGCCCCCACATGACTGCTGAGCTCACAGGACTCACTTATTTCGAGTAGCCCCTCAATATTCGACTACTCAAATCGAATATTGAACCCTATTATAGTCTATGGGGGGAAAATGCTCGTTTCAGGGGTAGGCAACGTTCGATCAAATTATACTTACCAAGTCCACGAGTGAGGGTCGGGCTGGATCCTCCGAGAAGTCTTCTCCTTGCAGCGTCCCCGCGGCATCTTCCGGCTCTGAATTCACTCTGCCAGGCATCGGGCCTGGGCAGAGCCGACTGCGCATGCCCGCACTACAAGTGGACATGCGCAGTCAGCTCTGCCCAGGCCCGATGCCTGGCAGAGTGAATGAAGAGCCGGAAGACGCCGCGGGGAAGCTGCAAGGAGAAGACTTCTGAAGGTAGGAGAAGAACCAGCGTTGATTGGCCAACTGTATAGCATTCGGCCAATCAATGCAGGTTCTGCATCGAACTTTTACATTCGAACAGCGAGTGGTACTCGATCGAGTACAAGTATTTCGAATACCGTAGTATTTGATCGAATACCTACTCGCTCATCTCTACTTGTTAGCAGAACCCTGGACGGGCTGCAATTCACATCACAGCCAGCAGGTGACCACCTATGTAGGATAAACAACTCCCAACAGAGTATCATAAAATCACGCTATTTTTTTTTAAAGCTGCTCAGCCCTCGGCACTCATCTTGGGATATGTAAAGTTACGGAGACAGCTTAGGAAAGACTTATCTGTAAACAATTCAGCTGTCTATACACTCTGTAATAAACCTGCATCCATTAATTCTCTCCAGAAATAGATGTTGTGGCTTCCACCAGCTCCATTCCTATTATTCTGTTGCGAATGTCTCCAGCACAGTACAGAAATATACTCGCTTAGAACTTTCTGCGGCTAATTGTTCTCTGCGGCCAATTTAGTCTTTTGTAATAAATCAACCCCATGTAGACAGAGCGGCGCGCTCACAATCTGCTACCTGGTGAATCATCTCGTGCCCTTGTGTTATCCATGCCCAGGTTCATTTCCTGGACTCTTATGAGACAAAGAGATTAAGAAAATTGAACTCTTGAGGAAAAACACAGACGAGCGTCTCAGATAGAAGATCACCGGATGTGCTCAGGATCTTCGGCTACCATTGAAAGTTGGTCACTCACCTTTAATAGATGTCGACTGAACATTTCAGGAGACGGTAATTTCTCCCGAACCTCGTGAGATTTGTTTCGCAGGATTTCCAGGGAAAATTTGTCTCACTGGAAGTTCTTTATTATACTTTGGGGTCTCAGAAGAGATCAGGGAAGGTGTGTATAAATCTAAAATATGTGGTCGACTTTTCTGGGTCACAACATTCTCCGGTGTTCTCGTCTTCTTCATTGGCCAACCAGGTCACCCCTGTAGACTGTGATTGAGTAAGGGGCTTCAATATCATCTGTCTGACCTATTCCAGGGAAGCCTTCCTTTCCCTCACATGGAGCTCACGGTGCTGCAGATGCCTCCACTTCTGCAGCACAGATGCCATTGTTGGCCTACTGGTTACCAAGTAGACGAGTCACACTCCTCCACACTCAAGCCCATCTCTCTGAACTCTGGTGTAAAGTCTACGGTCAGACCGTCTTCCAGTCTTCGGGCTGTTCTCCACTCTCTGACCTTCTGCGGGCCAATTGCCCATTACATGTCAAAGTTTGAGTCAGATATCTCCTCCCGTGGTGCTGCCCCTCCTGGACTCTCAAGCTTAGTGGACCAGTCAAATGTATAAGATCATCTCCGCCTAGGATTTTGAGAAGGTTCACCAATCGATACAGACCTATTGTATAATATTGAGTTGTTTTTGAGGATAAGAGTTGGGACAAACAATATGAAGACTAGAGATGAGCAAATTTTTCAATACTATTCGATCCGATCTGAATTAATTTGTGGCGAATCACGTTAACCCCTTCCCGACGTCCGCCTTCATAGCACAGCGCTTACAGGAAGAACTTCTCACAAACCACATGGAAGCACGGTGCTCACCCTGCTTTATGGGTGTCAGTCATATGTAACAGCTGACACTGTCCTCTATCAACCCCAGTCGAAGCTGAGCTCCGATCATAGGTGTTAACCATGGCATCTCAGGAGTTATATTATATATTGGGGTCTCGTTCGGGACCAGCAGTCAGTGTGACCCACGTGACCAATGAGGCCCAATCACAGGCCCCAGCAGTGAGGCCTGAGGCAGGACCTCAGTCACCAACCAAAAACAGTTCCAGAGTGGATGCTGAACCCAGGACGAGTGAGTATCATTGTTTTATTTTTAACCACGACGGCACCCCATGATTGCGCCCCGGAGGGAGCTGAGGGGG
Source organism: Leptodactylus fuscus (assembly GCF_031893055.1). Taxonomy (NCBI): domain Eukaryota; kingdom Metazoa; phylum Chordata; class Amphibia; order Anura; family Leptodactylidae; genus Leptodactylus; species Leptodactylus fuscus. Next base: position 351,924,525 of record NC_134265.1, read on the forward strand.
ACATGTAGCATGGTGGAACCCCTTGGATGCCTAACATGACCGTGGCATCCAGGTGGTTAAAACCCCCGATCGGAGCTGTGCGATTCATTACCACAAAGTGTGAGGCAAATTGAATATTTCCTGAAATTCAGATCGAATTCCACTTCATTAGCTTCGATTCACTTATCTCCAATGAAGACCACGTGAGGATGAAGCCTCCTTCTTTAGCCTCATAAACCAGAAATCTCCATGAAAAAATTATTTCTCAGCCCAGGTTGTCTTCAGAATGACAGCAATGGCTAGCCATTGCAAAAACTTGAGTGACACCCATCTCGTAGAGCAATAATCTGGAGATCTTGCTGGAAACCACAATAGATGGTCATACTAACCGCTTACTATATTAGACCATCATGGATTCTGACATTAGACCCTCATGATAAGTGATTGTTCCAAAGTTGCCTATAAGATTTTTAGGGCACGTTGGTACTCTGGCGGATGGGTCCATTCCTAGTTCCAGTTGTGAGATCACAATCAGGTTACCTTCACCTTGCATTAATACATAGAGGTATTTGTATTCCATAGATCCTATTTAATTTTGGTTGGTCACATGACAGTGACGCGATCCTGTCGTCAGCCTCCTATGCACCATTGGTGTGGGTGACATCATAGTATGCCAACACTTCTACTTCTTATACTGAGGAGTTCACTGGCTTGGGCCTATGTGAACCTAATGTGTCTCATAAGTATTCCACCAGTACTGCCACTCACATCTATGTGGCTATGTCTGGTACTGCAGGTCAGTCTTATTCACTCGGATGGCGCTCCCGTTCAGTGAAGACCCAACACAGCCACTTGGGGTTGTATTGGGGTTTCAAAAACCGGAGCAAGGGGGGGACAAAAACTGTAAAATATGTAAAAAAAAATGTAGATCTATCCATTTTATGTAATATATATTTATTATTATTATTTTATAGAAGATTTCTGGGCTTATTTTATTGCTTAGCATGGCAAATGCTATATTTTATTTATCACTAAATAAAATTGTGAGGAATCAAATATTATCCAAAGACTTTATGATATGGAAATATTCACAAGGTTATTCCCATTGTTGTTTTTATACAATGACTCGTCTTTATTTGATGAAAACACAGAATCGGAATTTTTCTGAATCAAGTAAGTTAATGTGAAATCCTTTGTGTTGTATCTTCTTTGCCTTCTTTGCCTTCCATTTGTTATGACCCAGCAAAAAAAAAAAAAATCACCACCAAGGCTTGGTTGGAAAATGGAAATGGGTGGAGGAGACCTGAATAAATACGGTGAGAAGTTCTTCGTAGTCTTGTTTTCATCTTATCCATTTAGAAGAGTCCACCAGTTGAGTTCTTCGTAGTCTTGTTTCCATCTTATCTGTTGAGAAGAGGTAGAAGAGTCCACCACTTGAGTCCTAGATGACGTAACATTAGATCCTCCACGCAAGACTTTTCTCTACGGTGAGACCCCGACACAGATGTGAGCCTAGCCTATGGTCAATGACAAGTGACACGTCCCGAGGAAACAAATTTAAGGTTTAGAAGAACGTGTAAAGAACATATTCTGTGTAGAGTCTACAAAAGTGATGGAGATAGGAACCAACAACTTATCATTGAGTAAAGGGAACATCAGACAAAAGGATATCTTCCCAACCTCATATACAATAGACCTAGAGGTATTCCAACTATCCAGACATATAGAACAGCTGATACACCCTTACCTTGAAGACCACACAGTTCTTGTGAATTCGTTCTGAGACAAAGTTGTGTGTGCAACCCATTGTATGGCTTCCACTGGAGGGAGACTTAGGTTGGAGTCATGGGATGGGCACATATCAATTCTTGAGAACTTTCCTCAGGTCATCAAGGACTTAGAAAAGATCACAACCGTCTAACCATCATCCTTCATGTTGCAAGATAGACCTTTATAGAAAGCAGCCATCAGAGTCTCATTTCTTCATGCCATCTCGGATTAGTTGATGACATATTGACCGACTGTGGAAATCTCTTGTTTAAGTCAAAGGAGGTCTGACTATAGGTTCCTCACACTGAAGGAGGTCACAATCAAATGGCTTCATTGCCAAAAAGCCCAGGCCCCAACTTCTGCTTTGTGAAAGGTAATAATGTAGTCTTAGAGAAAAATTGATAGGAGGCATCTAAAGCCACCGCACGGCCGAAATGTGCCCTTTAGAGCTATTGTCGGATCTGAATGCAGCTGTAATTCTGATCTAAATAAATATGGATACACCACCTCACGTCACTGTGCTTTACAGTTTGTGCCCATGAACCGAGGTGCATTGACCTCAGCTTGACAGCGTGCAATGTGCATGCGCCATAGCGCCTCAACAGACTCAGTTCAGTGGACACTAGGGATCTTCATACCATAGGGCACATGCCAAGCCGCTCGGGACCACTAACCTACCAGCATGCTTTTAAAAGTTCCAAACATCTTTGCCATACCACCATTCTCCTCCAGTATCCAGGAATACAAACTTGTCTGCCGAGATGAGTCAGCTCAGGAACCCTGGCGCATGAGTATTGAGGTTAATGCATCGCACCTGGGACCCATTCACATTCTACAAGGGTGCGCTGACCTTGACTTGCACTGGAGTTTCTCGGTAGACTCATCTCTGTAGACTCCAGAGGACTTCAAGTTTGGACTCCAAAGGCTACCTAAGTGCAGTAAATGGGGTTGAGCCGATCTTGAGATTTCAGGATCGTTTTTAAAATCCGATTTTCGATCATTTTCCAGCCGATCCCGATCACAATCATGAAATTTGCTCAATCGCCGATTGGGATCCAATATTTCCCAATCCCGATCACTCAACCCTATGAATGATATATACATGAATACGGCTGAGCCGATCTTGAGATCTTGATCGCTGATCGGGATCCGATCTTTCCCGATCCCGATCGCTTAACCCTATCAGTTAATGATTATGATATGATATGAGTATGATATAGAGGTTTAGCACCATAAACCCTGGCTGCTGGTTGGTTAGCGGTCCCAAAAATCCTGACACCTTCTCTTTAATGATACAATGACACGGCTGGAATTCACTCTGCCTAGGCACCCGGCCTAGGCAGAGCCGACTGCACATGCGCGGGCATGCCCTCACATGCGCAGTTGGCTCTGCTCAGGCATCGGGCCGGGCAGAGCCAACCGCACATGCGCAGTCGGCTCTGCCTAGGCCCCGATGCCTAGGCAGAGTGAATTCCAGCTGGAAGACGCTGTGGGGGCGCTGCGCCGGGAGAAGACTTCAAGGAGAATCCAGCCCGACCGTCACTCGTGGACTTGGTAAGTATAATTTTATCGAATTTTGCCTACCCCTGAAACGAGCATTTCCCCCCATAGACTATAATGGGGTTTGAAATCCGTTCGAACAGTGTGCGGCTGGTCAAATCGGATTTCGAACCTCGGACATTTTAGTGTTCGCTCATCTCCAATAGTCACCATGGACCGCTACAGAGACAGAGGCCTACAGATGATTTCTTGGTCGAGGCGTCACCTCTACCGACACTGTGTTCTCCATGTCACTGGGCTATAAATAGTTAATAAATAATAAATTATCAGCCGCGGTTCAGAGCCGCAAATCAAAAACAAAATCCAAGAGAAGAGACTTTCGGCGCGGGGAGCATCGAGCCAACACTACGAGGAGATTCCAGAATAATTGTGATGATTTCTATTCAGGAAGCGAGCAGAATAAAAGCTAATAGCGTTGCCCTTGTTCAGACTTGTGTCTACATTCAGCTGGCAGGCATCGCTTCTTGTCATATTAGACTAATATAATAAAGCCCAGAAATGTCGAGCCGAGCGCTTCCTCCTCCAAGATAATGGGAAGGATTGGTGGTGGAATTAATAGAATTAGAGAAGGCGTAAATAAAGCCGCGCGCTGGCTGCAGTGTGCATGAGCGCATCCCCGACTAGGACTCCTATCATCACGTCCTACAGCTGGCAGCTGGCAAGAGAGCGCAACGGGAAGGAAGGCAATGTGAGGAGCCAAGAACCTCGGGAAGATCTGAAAGAACAGATTTAGGACGGCGTGTGAGGTGGTGCCGGGAATAACCATATATACATGTTATATACACTCATTGATAAAAATATAGCATTACATTTACCACAGATGTTACACCTGTAGTCTGGATACAAGATGAGATACGGCAGGACATGGAGGTATATACAGGCTCTGTATGGTATATAGCAGTACATTTACCACAGATGTTACACCTGTAGTCTGGATACAAGATGAGATATGGCAGGACATGGAGGTATATAAAGGCTCTGTATGGTATATAGCAGTACATTTACCACAGATGTTACACCTATAGTCTGGATACAAGATGAGATACGGCAGGACATGGAGGTATATACAGGCTGTGTATGGTATATAGCAGTAATATTTACCACAGATGTTACACCTATAGTCTGGATACAAGATGAGATACGGCAGGACATGGAGGTATATACAGGCTCTGTATGGTATATAGCAGTACATTTACCATAGATGTTACAGGCCTGTAGTCTGGATACAAGATGAGATACAGCAGGACATGGAGGTATATACAGGCTGTGTATGGTATATAGCAGTACATTTACCACAGATGTTACACCTGTAGTCTGGATACAAGATGAGATACGGCAGGACATGGAGGTATATACAGGCTGTGTATGGTATATAGCAGTACATTTACCACAGATGTTACACCTGAAGTCTGGATACAAGATGAGATACGGCAGGACATGGAGGTATATACAGGCTCTGTATGGTATATAGCAGTACATTTACCACAGATGTTACACCTGTAGTCTGGATACAAGATGAGATACGGCAGGACATGGAGGTATATACAGGCTCTGTATGGTATATAGCAGTACATTTACCACAGATGTTACACCTATAGTCTGGATACAAGATGAGATACAGCAGGACATGGAGGTATATACAGGATCTGTATGGTATATAGCAGTACATTTACCACAGATGTTACACCTGTAGTCTGGATACAAGATGAGATACGGCAGGACATGGAGGTATATACAGGATCTGTATGGTATATAGCAGTACATTTACCACAGATGTTACACCTATAGTCTGGATACAAGATGAGATACAGCAGGACATGGAGGTATATACAGGCTGTGTATGGTATATAGCAGTACATGTACCACAGATGTTACACCTGTAGTCTGGATACAAGATGAGATACGGCAGGACATGGAGGTATATACAGGCTGTGAATGGTATAAAGCAGTACATTTACCACAGATGTTACACCTGTAGTCTGGATACAAGATGAGATACGGCAGGACATGGAGGTATATATAGGCTCTGTATGGTATATAGCAGTACATTTACCACAGATGTTACACCTATAGTCTGGATACAAGATGAGATACGGCAGGACATGGAGGTATATACAGGCTCTGTATGGTATATAGCAGTACATTTACCACAGATGTTACACCTGGAGTCTGGATACAAGATGAGATACAGCAGGACATGGAGGTATATACAGGATCTGTATGGTATATAGCAGTACATTTACCACAGATGTTACACCTGTAGTCTGGATACAAGATGAGATACGGCAGGACATGGAGGTATATACAGGCTCTGTATGGTATATAGCAGTACATTTACCACAGATGTTACACCTGTAGTCTGGATACAAGATGAGATACGGCAGGACATGGAGGTATATACAGGATCTGTATGGTATATAGCAGTACATTTACCACAGATGTTACACCTGTAGTCTGGATACAAGATGAGACAGCAGGACATGGAGGTATATATAGGCTCTGTATGGTATATAGCAGTACATTTACCACAGATGTTACACCTGTAGTCTGGATACAAGATGAGATACAGCAGGACATGGAGGTATATACAGGATCTGTATGGTATATAGCAGTACATTTACCACAGATGTTACACCTGTAGTCTGGATACAAGATGAGATACAGCAGGACATGGAGGTATATACAGGATATGTATGGTATATAGCAGGTGCAAAATGTACAGTGCGGTACTTACAGTGTGACAAATTTATCTCCACCCATTTCTAAGTTGACTCCGCCCATTCCCATCTATTTCTCTTTGTGCCCCCACACAGCACAATGCTCCTACAGTCACCCTAATATTATTTGCCCCCACATTATAATGTTCTCCTCAAATTGAGCCCACAGTATAAAGTCTTACTATTGGTGCACCCACAATTTAATGTCCCCCTCCATCTGCCCCCAGTTGAATATCCTTCTTTATCTGCCCCCACAGTTTTATACCAGGCACAATGTGAGTGACGTCAGATCCTAAATAGATCCTGGATTCGTTGCTCCAGATAATAACAGATGGATCCCGTCTGTAGCACTTCATGTGCCTGATGGCATGAAGGAGACAGCAGCTGGCCGACAATGGAATGATATGTAAAGGGGTGTGACATCTAATTCCCTTCTGCTAAGTGTCTGGAAATTATCTGGGTCGAGACAGAGGGTGGAATGAAGGCGCCCCCTATGTCTGGATTGTGGACAAGGAAACTGCAGGAGCTTCTTGTTCTTGTTAGCGGATCAAACAACCCACTGTACTGGTAATCTGTCTGGAGTCTGTTCTCCATGTGAGCCCACATTTTACCACTTGCCCAACACCCCCTAATAGCTAGGTTAGAAGAGCCTAGAGGGTGGGCAGTCCCGTGAAATGCTGCAGGCACTCTCAAAGACTGTCAACAAGGTAAAGAATCTTGGAGCAGATCATAGAGACAAGTCTAGTAATCAATGATCTCTCACCAAGAGCTACACT
>NC_134265.1:351938826-351959242 GCF_031893055.1 Leptodactylus fuscus
GCCGCACCTCCCATGAGGCGGCCTGAAGCGACCGCTTCAGGCGGCGCTATGCCAGGGCCCCAGGGAGGGCGGCATTTTTGATTACATAAGCCAGTCCAGGACAAGCTGTTCTGGACTGGCTTAGCACCGAGCGCTGGATTGGGGAGGCCACTGAAGCAGCTCTGCTCCAGCAGCCTCCCCTCACGCTCAGGCATAGAGCAGGTCTTCTCCGTGCCTGCTCTCTGCCTGCGAACGCCGCTAAGCCACACCCCCTTTGATTTCTTTGCTTTCTGTAGTTCACCTCGGGCGGCGAAAGGGGCAAGTTCACCCCTGAGGGTAGGGTTGAGCTATCGGGATTGGAAAAGATCAGATCCCGATCGGCGATCGAGTAAATTTCACGATTGCAATCGGGTTCCAATCCTGCCTTAAAAAGATCGGGAACGGAATTCCGATACCGATCACTCAACTTACCTGCACAGATCCGCTGCCACTGCCGCTCCCCGTTCTACTTGGTCCTCTCCTCTCTTATTCACATGCCTTCAGAACGCCATGCGCGCCACCGCCTCCTTAGGCTAGTGTTACAGATGCTGGCAGAAGGTGGGGCTTGTGACTTAAAAGAGTGTGGGCAGGTACTGGGAGGAGAGATTGAGTGATGAACTCATGTCTCCCCGACCTATACCCGCCCACACTCTACTAAGCCACAACAAGCTCCGCCTACTCCAAGTATAAGTAACACTAGCCTAGGGAGGCGGGGGCACGCACGGCGCTCTGCAGGTGTGTGAATGAGAGAGGAGAGGACCGAGTAGAACGGGGAGTGGCAGCGGATTTGTGCAGGTAAGTGGATAGCAGGGGCAACTAAGTAGCCGGTGGACTTTTTAATCATTACACAGCCTGGAGTCTAAAAATTAAAGCGTTCACTACATGCTGTGTAGTGAATAGGATCGTTTTTAAAATCCGATTTTCGATCATTAAAAAAATCCTATTGACTTGCATTAGAATCGGAATTTAGATCAGGTTCAGATGGAAAATGATCGGAAATCAGATTTTAAAAACGATCCTAAAATCTCAAGATCTCATCCCTAGTGAAGAGTGAACTTGCTATATGGAGCTCCTGGAGAGAGGGCATCCAGCTGTGGTTGGCTTCATTCAAGTGGTTGGCAGAACCTTTACCGGACGTCCATTAAGTAATGGTGGAAACATACCAATATTCAACCTCAGTAAATGATGATGATGTCTATAAGCAACACTTGCATTGACCATCATTACCTTGGTTCCAGTTGGAGCATACAACAAAAAAAATATCTACAAGGATGACTACATAAACTGACGAGAAGAAGGGAACTATGTTTAGAACTTTTGACTTTCTCACATTTCCTAATAGCTCAGTGTTTTTAGTTTAATTCCCAATCGATAGCAGTCTTTCAGCCTAGAAAATTGCCAAATTGCATCATGTGAGTGCCATGACAGTTGGAAGAATACAAAATGAAGTCCGTCCATCCATTCATAAGCCAAGAGGTGGCGTCATGGCAAGATATCAGTCAGCAAGTTGGCACATCACAGGGTCTATCAGTTCTGGAGCGACAAACATGGTAGTAGAGGTGACTTGAATACTTCATAATAGTGAGATCACAGACGTTCATAGAAGCTCCATGCAACACACATTACACACGTAAAAGGGAGACGAAAGTAAATGGGTCTGAAAGATTCCAGGAAACAGGGAGGTAATGGATCGAGAAATTGAAGGAACTGTCAAATTTGGTGACATAAGCCTGATGATACGGAATTGTTTTATAGCCAAAGGCGTTGGACACTTGACCAGGATTGATGGTGGTCTCAATTCTGAGCTATATGTGAGTATCCTACAGAATGAGTTACTTCGTACACTCGAGTACTATGGGTATAAAAATGAGGACAACCCAGAAGAATAGTCACCAGATAGGAACCAGATGCAGTAGAGCTGAGGGGAACAGAGGATAGTCAAAAACAGAGTCAATGGTTATTAACATAAAGAGGAAAAGATACAATAGCCCAGAGGCCAACACTGGAGAACAGTCAGATAGTTCAGGAAGACAAAACTGGAGCATGGTCAGACATAGCTGCGGGTTAGAGCCAAGACTCCATGGAGAAAGGTGAAGACAAAGTCCAGGGGCTGGCCAGGTTTAAATCAGGAGGTAATCAACAGAGTAAGTAACAAGAAGGAACCAGGAATTAGGAACCGCATTACAGAAACAGGGTAGGTGAGGACAAAGTGTCTGAACTTCTTTCCATATGTCTAGGCCCTCAGGCTACTGTGGTCTCCTCTACTGTCTTCTCCAACATCATGCATCCTTTTGTCACCGTTCGGCCTGTGATTGGGCATCAGCAGACACATTGGTGTGTTAGTATCAAAATACTGTTTTTAGTTAAGAATGAACACCAGGAAAGGAGGCCGGACGTGGCAAGGAAAGGCCGGTATCACTGCTTTGTATTTTGTCCTCACCACTCTCGAACTTCTGCTTATTCTACTATGGGGTCTGAAGAGACTTTGTAGGTGATGAACCTCAAAAACTGAACCTTGCTTGGTTCACTTATCTCTAGTAATGAGACAGTAGATGAATATATAAACACTTTATTGAAAAAATGACTCCCCCACCAATAAGCCAAATCACCGTAAACCCAAACATGGACAGTCCCCGAACGGGTATAACAATAGAAATATATATAAAATAACCCATAACAATATGGACGCCTTCACTTTACATGTATATACTGTTATTTCTTACGCTGGATGTAAAGGAATCCAATAACAGAGAGAATGGATTGCTCTGGAATTCAGTAGGAGTGACCGGGGGTCGAATTTTTTCCCACATTACGGCCATTTAGTGTGATTTTCCCTCATCTGACCATGACTTTTCAATGATTTCTACGACAACGTACTTGGTGGCCTTCAACTCTTTCCAGATGTCATATCCATTTTCATTCTTAATGCCACCATTAACCAACCATGCACGGCTGAAAAACACTGCAGCAGATTTGTTTCTGCAAACCATCAGTCATTGGGCGTTAAATGTGAGCAATTTAATCTATTACTTTCCATGCTGACCTTTTCAGTCACTTCAGAGCATTAATCCAGTGGCCACGTAAAGCCTGGATATTGTTTTAAGAGCATTTAAAATCCCCCTGATGTCAACGTCCATGTGATCCATTACAGGATTATCACCGTGATCAATGGCGACGTAGCTAGGGTTACTCATTACCATGGATTTATTTTCTACTGTACGTTAAATTAAAAATGAGCGCTTCGAAATGTAATGTGTGGCGGACTCTTCACCGATCCTGACGGCAGCTCATTTATAAGAAAGATCATAAAAGAAGGGGTTACTGAAATCAATCTTAATTGGCATGAATTGGCTTTCAAATCAGTCTGGCGGTATTTATTTGTAGAACTCCATCTTGTTACTCAGAGTCTCGTAGGGAGTGTTAAGGAAAGTCCTTGCTGTAGTCTGGCCAGTAGAAGAGTACTTGACACACCTACATGATAGAGACGCAGAATCCTTAATCTTCTGTAACAAGATTTATTCCCAACAGAAAGCTTCAATTTATAAAAGCAAGACCTGACTCAAGAAGCCCGGAAAATTCCATGGTTATGAATATGCATGTTCTGTAATTCGCAATTCTATTCATTGCCCAAGGTACAAAAATATACAAGCAACTACTATAATACTGCTCCTATGACCAAGAATATAACTACTATAATACTACTCCTATGTACAAGAATATAACTACTATAATACTACCTCCTATGTACAAGAATATAACTACTATAATACTACTCCTATGTACAAGAATATAACTACTATAATACTGCTCCTATATACAAGAATATAACTACTATAATACTACTCCTATGTACAAGAATATAACTACTATAATACTGCTCCTATGTACAAGAATATAACTACTATAATACTGCTCCTATGTACAAGAATATAACTACTATAATACTACTCCTATGTACAAGAATATAACTACTATAATACTACCTCCTATGTACAAGAATATAACTACTATAACACTACTCCTATGTACAAGAATATAACTACTATAATACTGCCTCCTATGTACAAGAATATAACTACTATAATACTGCTCCTATGTACAAGAATATAACTACTATAATACTACTCCTATGTACAGGAATATAACTACTATAATACTACCTCCTATGTACAAGAATATAACTACTATAATACTACTCCTATGTACAGGAATATAACTACTATAATACTACCTCCTATGTACAAGAATATAACTACTATAATACTGCCTCCTATGTACAAGAATATAACTACTATAATACTGCTCCTATGTACAAGAATATAACTACTATAATACTACTCCTATGTACAGGAATATAACTACTATAATGCTGCCCCCTATGTACAAGAATATAACTACTATAATACTGCTCCTATGTACAAGAATATAACTACTATAATACTGCTCCTATGTACAAGAATATAACTACTATAATACTACCTCCTATGTACAAGAATATAACTATTATACTACTGCTTCTATGTACAAGAATATAACTACTATAATACTACCTCCTATGTACAAGAATATAACTACTATAATACTACCTCCTATGTACAAGAATATAACTACTATAATACTACTCCTATGTACAAGAATACAACTACTATAATACTGCTCCTATGTACAAGAATATAACTACTATAGTACTGCAGAATATAACTATTATAATACTACTCCTATGTACAAGAATATAACTACTATAATACTACCTCCTATGTACAAGAATATAACTACTATAATACAACCTCCTATGTACAAGAATATAACTACTATAATACTGCTCCTATGTACAAGAATATAACTACTATAATACTGCTCCTATGTACAAGAATATAACTACTATAATACTGCTCCTATGTACAAGAATATAACTACTATAATACTGCTCCTATGTACAAGAATATAACTACTATAATACTACCTCCTATGTACAAGAATATAACTACTATAATACAACCTCCTATGTACAAGAATATAACTACTATAATACTGCTCCTATGTACTAGAATATAACTACTATAATACTGCTCCTATGTACAAGAATATAACTACTATAATACTGCTTCTATGTACAAGAATATAACTACTATAATACTGCTCCTATGTACAAGAATATAACTACTATAATACTACTCCTATGTACAAGAATATAACTACTATAATACTACCTCCTATGTACAAGAATATAACTACTATAATACTGCTCCTATGTACAAGAATATAACTACTATAATACTACTCCTATGTACAAGAATATAATTACTATAATACTACCTCCTATGTACAAGAATATAACTACTATAATACTGCTCCTATGTACAAGAATATAACTACTATAATACTGCTCCTATGTACAAGAATATAACTACTATAATACTACCTCATATGTACAAGAATATAACTACTATAATACTGCTCCTATGTTCAAGAATATAACTACTATAATACTGCTTCTATGTACAAGAATAAAACTACTATAATACTACCTCCAATGTACAAGAATATAACTACTATAATACTACTTTCTATGTACAAGAATATAAATACTATAATACTACCTCCTATGTACAAGAATATAACTACTATAATACTGCTCCTATGTACAAGAATATAACTACTATAATACTGCTCCTATGTACAAGAATATAACTACTATAATACTGCTCCTATGTACAAGAATATAACTACTATAATACTGCTCCTATGTACAAGAATATAACTACTATAATACTGCTCCTATGTACAAGAATATAACTACTATAATACTGCTCCTATGTACAAGAATATAACTACTATAATACTGCTCCTATGTACAAGAATATAACTACTATAATACTACTCCTATGTACAAGAATATAACTACTATAATACTACCTCCTATGTACAAGAATATAACTACTATAATACTGCTCCTATGTACAAGAATATAACTACTATAATACTACTCCTATGTACAAGAATATAATTACTATAATACTACCTCCTATGTACAAGAATATAACTACTATAATACTGCTCCTATGTACAAGAATATAACTACTATAATACTGCTCCTATGTACAAGAATATAACTACTATAATACTACCTCCTATGTACAAGAATATAACTACTATAATACTGCTCCTATGTTCAAGAATATAACTACTATAATACTGCTTCTATGTACAAGAATAAAACTACTATAATACTACCTCCAATGTACAAGAATATAACTACTATAATACTACTTTCTATGTACAAGAATATAAATACTATAATACTACCTCCTATGTACAAGAATATAACTACTATAATACTGCTCCTATGTACAAGAATATAACTACTATAATACTGCTCCTATGTACAAGAATATAACTACTATAATACTGCTCCTATGTACAAGAATATAACTACTATAATACTGCTCCTATGTACAAGAATATAACTACTATAATACTACTCCTATGTACAAGAATATAACTACTATAATACTGCTCCTATGTACAAGAATATAACTACTATAATACTACTCCTATGTACAAGAATATAACCACTATAATACTGCTCCTATGTACAAGAATATAACTACTATAATACTACTCCTATGTACAAGAATATAACTACTATAATACTACTCCTATGTACAAGAATATAACTACTATAATACTGCTGCTATGTACAAGAATATAACTACTATAATACTACTCCTATGTACAAGAATAAAACTACTATAATACTACTCCTATGTACAAGAATATAACTACTATAAATACCCAAAAACACATGTGGTAACTAGAAGTAGTATAAAAATATAAAGCTTTATTATTACAATATATTAAGCAATCATACCGTATTATTTGGTACTTAAAGTTAAACAAACAGTGTAAAGGTCACAAAACTGCATCCAATACAGCTCTACATCCAATACACACCCTAAATTCCTATGGAAGATTCTACATAGACTAATGTTATATAAATGACACAGTAATAAATAGATCACATATAATGTAAATGTTATAATGATTAGACAGATCCACATGCACAAATAGTAACAGAGCACTAGGCCAAACTAGCACCAGAAATATACCTGACTTCATGGTGTTAGATAAAAGTGTAACACCAATGGAGGAAAATCCCAGGAGAATGGGACTGTAAAGAAAGCTATCCCAACGCACGTTTTGCCTTGCACTGGCTTCATCAAGAGGCAAGATATCAGTAAAATTGAGGGGTATATATGTGTATCGGTTGGTCAGGTCTTTTTTACGGGAGCCGGTTTGTTCCGGCTTCCGGAAAAAGAAGCGAGCTGCTCATTCTTCAGGCCGTTTCACCTCGCGATTCGGCCTGAAGACACTCCCTCCTTTGGACTAGGTCCATTCATTGAACCTAATCCGGAGCGGAGTGTGTGACTGGATGCCGGTGCCGGCTACCCGTATTTTGGTGGAGGCCGCCTCAGGTTCCAGTCCAAAAAACCCTGGGTGAACTTACCTTTAGTATTTTGCAATTACATTAATGATCCGCCCCCTGGGGTTCAAGACCAGTAGGGTGTTTAATAAATTCAATATAACATTTTTTTTTAAAACAATTAAAAATTTGAATCACCCCCCCCCCCCTGCCATTTCCCTATAATACATATAAAAGTAAAAAATTACAGTGAAACACAAAATGCCATAACTGAAAAGTACACCTGGTCCCGCATGGAAGTATAAAAAAAATTCTGGGTTTCAGAATAGGCCAACTTTAAGAATTTTTTATTTTTTTATTTTTTTCAAAGTTTTGGATTTTTTTAAGGGGTGAAATTATAAGCAAAACTATATTAATTTTTATTGTTAGAGTCGTACCAAAACATGCACTACAAATGACATGTCATTTTTGGCTGCAGCTTCTACACCATAAAAACGAAACCTGTAAGAAAGTCGCACAAATGTACTTTTTTCCAATTACATTTTTCAAATTTTTTTCCAGCTTCCCAGTACATTATACGAAATAATAAATGGCACCACCATAAAGAACAATTTGTCCTGCAAATATTAAGCCCTTATATGGATCTGTGCATGGAAAAATAAAAAAAAAAGGATTTGGAAGGCGGGGAGTCAAAAATAAAAATTGAAAATTGGAAAATTAATGGGAATTTCAGATTTGATAAATTTCTATAAGTTTTATAAATCTCTAATATCCTTAGTGTTTCATTACTTCTCTGTGTTTAACCCTTTCCCGACATCCGCCCTACTAGTACGGCGCATGTCGGGTGCTTAACTATGGCGGCCGCCCGGGAATCGGGCGGCCACCATAGCCGCCGGGTGTCTACTGTGTTACACAGTAGACAGCCAGCGGTAATGCCTCCGATTGGTCCCCGGACTGATCGGAGGCATTAACCCCTCCGGCGCCTTGGTCAAAGGCGCCTCCGGCGCCATTTTCCCAGTGATCGCCGGTGCCTGGAACAAGCTGCAGGGTCGATGTCACGTTTCCATGACAGCCGGGAGCCTTGTAAATGATAATTTTTTGCAATGCATTAGCATTGTAATGCATTGCATTATTCATCAGACCCCCTGGGATTCATGACCCCTAGGGGGTCTAATAAATGCAAAAGAAAAAAAGTAAAAAAAATATAATTTTTTTAAAAAAGGATTAAAAATTCAAATCACCCCCTTTCCCTAAAACACATATAAAAGTAGTTAAATACTGTGAAACACATACATATTAGGTCTCCCTGTGTCTGCAATCGCCGGCTCTACAAAGCTATACAAATATTTTTCCTGTTCGGTAAACGCCGTAGCGGGAAAAATAGTCAAAAGTGCCAAACCGCCGTTTTTTCACTGTTTTGATTCTGATAAAAATTTGAATAAAAAGTGATCAAAGCAATAACATTTCCCGAAAATGGTAGAACTACAAAGTACACCTGGCCCCGCAAAAAAAGATGCCCTATGCATCCCCGTACACGGACGTATAAAAAAGTTACGGCCGTCGGAATATGGCGACTTTTTTAAAAAAAATTTTTTACACAGTTTTGGATTTTTTTTAAGGGGTTAAAATGTAAATAAAACCATATAAATTTGGTATCCCCGGAATCGTACCGAAACACAGAATACAGGGGACATGTCATTTTGGTTGCACAGTGAACGCCATAAAACCGAAGCCCGTAAGAAAGTCGCAGAAATGCATTTTTTCTTCATCCACCCCATTCTGATTTTTTTTCCAGCTTCCCAGTACATTCTATAGAATAATTAATGGTGGCATCATGAAGAAAAATTTGTCCCGCAAAAATTAAGACCTCATATGGCTCTGGGAGCGGAGAAATAAAAAAGTTATGGGGTTTAGAAGGAGGGGAGTCAAAAACGAAAATCAAAAAGCTCTTTCGTTTCTACCCCGGGGGCAGTAATCCTGTGCATGACTGGACCTGTTGATATTCGTGCAATCGATCAAGGCAATATTGTAGCAGCTATAAAAATCTCTGCCTCTCTTTGCACCAAAATTTTTGCAGTGTGCAATGCCCTGTCCTGCTACGGCTGCCCCATAGATTCCAGCGATGGTGCATTGGTGGTGCCGGGTCGGTAGAGGCGCGTGAAACACAAAGTCCTCCCTATGGCTGACTATATCAGATTTATTTCAGGTACTTAAGTCTTTCCCCTGTGATCTCATCCAGATCTAAAAGTTGCGGCAGGTTCTTCCCCCTTCAGCCATTTATCTTCTCTCTTTACCTTGTGTTTTATTCCGTCTCATTATGCGCCCCTGACAGTAGATTTCAGGATTTTTGTGCTGTGTCCCAGACTTTCTATAAAACCGCTGTCAGCGCTGATAATATTATAGAATGAAAGCGCAATGATCAAACCCCTGCCTGATCAGAAGGCCTTCTCCTGGCGTAACGCGCCCTGACATTAACTCTTTCATGTCTATGCAAATCACCTCTCTCTCCGATGGAGATCTGTCTGCTTCAGGAGCTTACTGAGAGAACGGGATCTAAATGGAACGTTACACAAGGAATTCTACCCATGAGGATTCATGTTCTAGCCGGGCAGGTGTCAGCAAAAAGACTCCGATTAGTCAGCTCCGTTCTTGCAAATAAACAAATCCACATCAACTCATAGAAATGCAACTGCTGAGCTGACGGAATCCGGACCGGCCGGGTCATCCAGGCGCTAGGTTTCATTTCACCGCTCCTAAGGTATAATATGGACAATCTGTTGAAGAGTAATTGTATGGAGAGCTCATTGTATATTGTAAAAGATATCCCCTATACACTGGCCACATTACACTTTCCCATCGGGCACCTGAGCCTTGTGATCACCACTAGGGTCGAGCGATCGTGTTTGGAAAAGATCGGATTCCGATCGGCGATCGAGAAAATTTCACGATCGCGATCGGAATTCCGAACACGATCTTTTTCGGTGGGATCGAGATCGGTACTATTTCCCACAATGCTTTGCTTAGCCTTCACACTGAGTATACGCTCCGCTCATTCTGAGTAGAGTGTATACTCAGTGTGAAGACTCCGCTGCGGTTCCATAGGAATGAATGGAAGCAGCCGCCACACAGCCTTAACCCCCTGCGCGCCGGCTGCCTCCATTCATTCTAATGGGAGACTAAACTAACATCTCTAGTAGCTACTTACCTCCAGAGATGGCTGCTCCGGTGCCCGGTGTTCTCCTTCTTCGCCTCGCTGCTGCTCCATGCTGCTCTTCTCGCCTCGCTGCCGCCGCCTCCCGGGTTAGTGTTTAAAGAGCTAGGAAGGCGGGGCTTGTGGCCTAGGAGAGTGTGGGTGGGTAAAGGGCGGGGAGACGTGACGTCTCCTCTCCCAGTACCCGTTCACACTCTCCTAACCCACCCACACTCTCCTAATCTTCAAGGCAGGGGGCAGCGAGGCGAGAAGAGCAGCATGGAGCGGCAGCGAGGCAAAGAAGAAGGAGAACACCGAACACCGGAGCAGCCATCTCTGCAGGTAAGTGGTAAGTGGATTTAAAAAAAAATCCTCTGGCTACTTAGTGATTCACTACACAGCGTGGATTCTAACAATTAAAGTGTTCAATTCTTAGATTCCATGCTGTATAGTGAATAGGATTGCTTTTAAAATCCGATCTCCGATTAATAAAAAAATCCCATTGACTTGCATTGGGATCGGAATTGAGATCAAGATCGGGTTCGAATGAAAAATGATCGGAAATCGGATTTTAAAATCAATCCTGAAAAGTCAAGATCGGCTCAACCCTAATCACCACAATGTGAATTGTTTAGGAATATTAGTTAGACATTGTGCAGCACAGTTGTCTTTGGTATGGTGGTATTATTTAAGCACTATATGGTGGTATATACTGTGCAGTACAGATACTTAAGCAATGTAGAGTATATTATTATTGTATAGGATTGTTCAGAGATCATTATATTTGGAGCTGTTACCCCAGGAATAGGCCAAGAAGCCAACGGAGCACGAGCCTGTACGTGAGAGCTGAGCGCAACCCCTAAGTAAGTACATGTGAGCTGCTATAGGACTGTAACACCCGGCCCAGTTTGTAAGGTTCCTCTCTAAGTTCTGAGAAACTATCAAGGAGCCACTACTAACCGCTAGACCTGAGGACTACCATGGACAACTGCTGTACCCAAAACTTAACCCAGTAAAGTATCAGGTGACAACATGACCTGCGAGTTGTATGTAGCCTGTTTGGCCTAATTTCTTAAAGCCCTGGTGTAGCGGAGAGGCTCACGTGTTTCTAGAGGAATCTTATTTACAGCATTACTTCAGGTCACTGAGGTCTGTGGACATTCAGCGCAGTTCTCTTAAAGTCCCAACAGGTTTTACTAGCCTGAGGTTGTCTGTTACATTACAACACCAAAATCTTTTCTTTTCCTTCCATTTTGTTCTAGATTCTCGGGATCATTGTCCGCTACATGACCCAGTGCCAGCCAAGATCCAGCTGTCCTCACATCTGACTCTAGTATAGTTTGTTATACAGAGGAGTTCATGGTCAACTCAATGACTACAAGGTGTCCAGGACAAGTGGTTGCAAAACAAGTCCGAATGATCCCGAATGCTTATGTTGATACACTGGATTTGGTTTTCACTCATGTGAAATGGTCTCATAACCCTTCCCAGGTTGATGGGCAACAACAATGGCTTCTCTAAGATTATTGCTGATGCCCATCCTCCCTGGCATTGTGTTAATGCAGACCTGAATGTTCCAGAGCAGCAAACTGACAAAACAATTTGCTTCTCTGAGATCGTTGCTGATGCCTATCTTCCTTGGCATTGTGTTAACACACACCTGAATGCTCCAAAGCAGCAAACTGCCAAAACAAATTGCTTCTCTGAGATCATTGCTGATGCCTATCCTCCTTGGAATTGTGTTAAAGAGGACCTTTTATCAGATTGGGCACAAGCAGTTCCATATACTGCTGGAAAGCCGACAGTGCGCTGAATTCAGCACACTCTTGGCTTTCCCGATCTGTGCCCCGGGTAAAGCGCTATCGGTCCCGGTACCGCTTTGCAATCAGAAGGGCGTTTCTGACAGTCAGTCAGGAATGTCCTTCTCCACAGCAGCACCTATCGCGCTGTACAGTGTGAGCGGGGAGGAACGCCCCCTCCCCTCCTGATAATACTCATCTATGGACGAGCACTGTGAGCAGAGCGAGGGGGAGTTTCTCCCTGCTCAAACTGTACAGCGCAATAGCGCTGTTGTGGAGAAGGACATTCCTGACTGACTGTCAGAAAAGCCCTTCTGACTGTAAAGAGCTACGGTACCGAGACCGATAGCGCTTTACCCGGGGCACAGATCGGGAAAGCAGATAGTGTGCTGAATTCAACACACTGTCGGCTTTCCAGCAGTAAATGGAACTGCCTGTGCCCAATCTGATGAAAGGTCCTCTTTACACACCTGAATGCTCCAGAGCAGCAAACTGCCAAAACAAATTGCTTCTCTGAGATCATTGCTGATGTCTGTCCTCCTTGGCAATGTGTTAACATACATCTGAATGCCCAGAATCAGCAAACTGTCAGAACTTCTGCTTTTATAGAGATGGTCACATTTGCTGATGGTCAGTTAATCCAAGTCATTTCATCCGATATACGCGCGCTTCCCATTGAAATCAATGGGCTCTGTTTTGAAGCGCCGCACTCGGACACGTGTATGCGTGTCTAAATGAGCGGCGCGCTTACGCCGTGTGAAGGGGCCCTAAGACTGAAAAGGATGCAAACCCATCAACCCAACATTTCCTTCTGGCAGATCTCATATCAGATTTCACCGCGTTGCGGTACGGACCGGGCGGCGGTGTAATGTATGGAGCCAACCTGAGGTCTTTCTATAAAGTGAGGTCAATAAATGACATATTTGGCATAAAATATATAAACCGGCACACATAGCAATATACAAGATAACGTTCTTCTTCTGCCACCGATTCTGTTCATTCTTTTCCTGGCAAGAGTATCACTGTTGGTCAAGTGTAGATAATACAGAAGACGAATGTGAGGAACATCTTCCCCCGTTCCGGGAGAGCAGATAATGGATTCATTCTGCATTTCTTTATTTGTATCTCCTGTGTTGGTATTGACAAGTATTTAACCAATGTAATGACCTGTAACCACCCCCTCATTACATGGCACTTTCCAGACACAGCTGATTACATACTGCCGGGAGACGCCACTGACCGTGAACGGTGGGGGGAGGTGTTAGCGTCAACTTAGGAACTTACAAATGGACTTTTCCGCTTATGTATTAAGTGCCTTCACCTGTGTTGACTGCACTTAGGCTTCTAACATTAATATTTTAAAGTGGACTTTATGCAGCAAGGAAATCGAGGGATAATTGAGTTAAAGTGTCTCGAGTACAAAGTCAGGTTCTCGTATGTGCAGCTGTGGTGCGGGGAGCTGAGGAGGCGCCGGGGTAATCGCACTAACCTGAATGTGGCGTTTAAGAAAAGTCAGCAGTTTACTTTAAGGAAACAAATCAGTCAAGTCAGGAAGGGGTATCAAAATTAGGTAAAACGTGAGCGGTCGCTGGTGGGTCGCATTTGTCAGAGGCCCTTGGGGAAATTAAAGCAGTGACTGTAACGTAGAGTATGGGGTTCTGTGACTACGTAACGAAGTCTTATTGTAGTCACTGATACAGTATTATTACTACATTGTCGTGGCTAGAGATCAGCTAAACAAGCTGGATTCACTGCACACTTTTCAAAAAATTGGGGTTCACCACTTACTGATCCCTGATATAATCTGGGGTCTCTTCAAGATCCGAAACTTAATGAAATAATAAGCTCTGATGAAGTGGCGTAACTAGGAATGGCGGGGCTCTGTCGCGAACTTTTCACATGCCCCCCCTCCCAACCGACACCAAAGACCTTGACCCTTTCCTACGCATTCCTGCGCGCTCTATTATGCCCCATAGTAGCCCCTGCACACAGTATTATCCCCCATAGTGCCCCTGCACACAGTATTATGCCCCATAGTGGCCCCTGCACACAGTATTATGCCCCATAGTAGCCCCTGCACACAGTATTATCCCCCATAGTGACCCCTGCACACAGTATTATCCCCCATAGTGGCCCCTGCACACAGTATTATCCCCCATAGTGGCCCCTGTACACAGTATTATCCCCCATAGTGGCCCCTGCACACAGTATTATCCCCCATAGTGACCCCTGTACACAGTATTATGCCCCATAGTGTCCCCTGCACACAGTATTATCCCCTATAGTGGCCCCAGTACACAGTATTATGTCCCATAGTGGCCCCTGCACACAGTATTATCCCCTATAGTGGCCCCAGTACACAGTATTATGTCCCATAGTGGCCCCTGCACACAGTATTATGTCCCATAGTGGCCCCTGCACACAGTATTATTCCCCATAGTGGCCCCTGCACACAGTATTATGCCCCATAGTAGCCCCTGCACACAGTATTATCCCCCATAGTGGCCCCTGCACACAGTATTATCCCCCATAGTGGCCCCTGCACACAGTATTATCCCCCATAGTGGCCCCTGTACACAGTATTATGCCCCATAGTGTCCCTGCACACAGTATTATCCCCCATAGTGCCCCTGCACACAGTATTATCCCCCATAGTGGCCCCTGCACACAGTATTATGTCCCATAGTGGCCCCTGCACACAGTATTATGTCCCATAGTGGCCCCTGCACACAGTAATATGTCCCATAGTGGCCCCTGCACACAGTATTATGTACCATAGTGGCCCCTGCACACAGTATTATACCCCATAGTGGCCCCTGCACACAGTATTATGTCCCATAGTGGCCCCTGCACACAGTATTATGTCCCATAGTGTCCCCTGCACACAGTATTATGTCCCATAGTGGCCCCTGCACACAGTATTATCCCCTATAGTGGCCCCAGTACACAGTATTATGTCCCATAGTGGCCCCTGCACACAGTATTATCCCCTATAGTGGCCCCAGTACACAGTATTATGCCCCATAGTGGCCCCAGTACACAGTATTATGTCCCATAGTGGCCCCTGCACACAGTATTATCCCCTATAGTGGCCCCAGTACACAGTATTATGCCCCATAGTGGCCCCAGTACACAGTATTATGTCCCATAGTGGCCCCAGTACACAGTATTATCCCCCATAGTGGCCCCTGCACACAGTATTATACCCTATAGTGGCCCCAGTACACAGTATTATGCCCCATAGTGGCCCCTGCACACAGTATTATGCCCCATAGTGGCCCCTGCACACAGTATTATCCCCCATAGTGGCCCCTGCACACAGTATTATGTCCCATAGTGGCCCCTGCACACAGTATTATCCCCTATAGTGGCCCCAGTACACAGTATTATGCCCCATAGTGCCCCTGTACACAGTATTATGCCCCATAGTAGCCCCTGCACACAGTATTATTCCCCATAGTGGCCCCTGCACACAGTATTATCCCCCATAGTGACCCCAGTACACAGTATTATACCCCATAGTGGCCCCTGCACACAGTATTATGTCCCATAGTGCCCCCTGCACACAGTATTATGCCCCATAGTGGCCCCTGCACACAGTATTATGTCCCATAGTGGCCCCTGCACACAGTATTATTCCCCATAGTGGCCCCTGCACACAGTATTATTCCCCATAGTGGCCCCTCCACACAGTATTATGCCCCATAGTGGCCCCTGCACACAGTATTATGCCCCATAGTGGCCCCTGCACACAGTATTATCCCCCATAGTGGCCCCTGTACACAGTATAATGTCCCATAGTGTCCCCTGCACACAGTATTATGTCCCATAGTGGCCCCTGCACACAGTATTATACCCCATAGTGGCCCCAGTACACAGTATTATGCCCCATAGTGGCCCCAGTACACAGTATTATGTCCCATAGTGGCCCCTGCACACAGTATTATCCCCTATAGTGGCCCCAGTACACAGTATTATGCCCCATAGTGGCCCCTGCACACAGTATTATCCCCTATAGTGGCCCCAGTACACAGTATTATGCCCCATAGTGGCCCCACTACACAGTATTATGTCCCATAGTGGCCCCAGTACACAGTATTATCCCCCATAGTGGCCCCTGCACACAGTATTATACCCTATAGTGGCCCCTGCACACAGTATTATCCCCTATAGTGGCCCCAGTACACAGTATTATGCCCCATAGTGGCCCCTGTACACAGTATTATGCCCCATAGTAGCCCCTGCACACAGTATTATTCCCCATAGTGGCCCCTGCACACAGTATTATCCCCCATAGTGACCCCAGTACACAGTATTATACCCCATAGTGGCCCCTGCACACAGTATTATTCCCCATAGTGCCCCCTGCACACAGTATTATGCCCCATAGTGGCCCCTGCACACAGTATTATCCCCCATACTGGCCCCTGCACACAGTATTATCCCCCATAGTGGCCCCTGCACACAGTATTATTCCCCATAGTGGCCCCTCCACACAGTATTATGCCCCATAGTGGCCCCTGCACACAGTATTATGCCCCATAGTGGCCCCTGCACACAGTATTATCCCCCATAGTGGCCCCTGTACACAGTATTATGTCCCATAGTGTCCCCTGCACACAGTATTATGTCCCATAGTGGCCCCTGCACACAGTATTATACCCCATAGTGGCCCCAGTACACAGTATTATGCCCCATAGTGGCCCCTGCACACAGTATTATCCCCCATAGTGGCCCCAGTACACAGTATTATGTCCCATAGTGGCCCCTGCACACAGTATTATGCCCCATAGTGGCCCCTGCACACAGTATTATCCCCATACTGGCCCCTGCACACAGTATTATCCCCCATAGTGGCCCCTGCACAAGTATTATGCCCCATAGTGGCCCCTGCACACAGTATTATGCCCCATAGTGGCCCCTGCACACAGTATTATCCCCCATAGTGGCCCCTGTACACAGTATTATGTCCCATAGTGTCCCCTGCACACAGTATTATGTCCCATAGTGGCCCCTGCACACAGTATTATACCCCATAGTGGCCCCAGTACACAGTATTATGCCCCATAGTGGCCCCTGCACACAGTATTATCCCCCATAGTGGCCCCAGTACACAGTATTATGTCCCATAGTGGCCCCTGCACACAGTATTATGCCCCATAGTGGCCCCTGCACACAGTATTATCCCCCATAGTGGCCCCTGTACACAGTATTATGTCCCATAGTGTCCCCTGCACACAGTATTATGTCCCATAGTGGCCCCTGCACACAGTATTATACCCCATAGTGGCCCCAGTACACAGTATTATGCCCCATAGTGGCCCCTGCACACAGTATTATCCCCCATAGTGGCCCCAGTACACAGTATTATGTCCCATAGTGGCCCCTGCACACAGTATTATGCCCCATAGTGGCCCCCTGCACACAGTATTATTCCCCATAGTGGCCCCTCCACACAGTATTATGCCCCATAGTGGCCCCTGCACACAGTATTATGCCCCATAGTGGCCCCTGCACACAGTATTATCCCCCATAGTGGCCCCTGTACACAGTATAATGTCCCATAGTGTCCCCTGCACACAGTATTATGTCCCATAGTGGCCCCTGCACACAGTATTATACCCCATAGTGGCCCCAGTACACAGTATTATGCCCCATAGTGGCCCCAGTACACAGTATTATGTCCCATAGAGGCCCCCTGCACACAGTATTATCCCCTATAGTGGCCCCAGTACACAGTATTATGCCCCATAGTGGCCCCTGCACACAGTATTATCCCCTATAGTGGCCCCAGTACACAGTATTATGCCCCATAGTGGCCCCCACTACACAGTATTATGTCCCATAGTGGCCCCAGTACACAGTATTATCCCCCATAGTGGCCCCTGCACACAGTATTATACCCTATAGTGGCCCAGTACACAGTATTATGCCCCATAGTGGCCCCTGTACACAGTATTATGCCCCATAGTAGCCCCTGCACACAGTATTATTCCCCATAGTGGCCCCTGCACACAGTATTATCCCCCATAGTGACCCCCAGTACACAGTATTATACCCCATAGTGGCCCCTGCACACAGTATTATTCCCCATAGTGCCCCCTGCACACAGTATTATGCCCCATAGTGGCCCCTGCACACAGTATTATCCCCCATACTGGCCCCTGCACACAGTATTATCCCCCATAGTGGCCCCTGCACACAGTATTATTCCCCATAGTGGCCCCTCCACACAGTATTATGCCCCATAGTGGCCCCTGCACACAGTATTATGCCCCATAGTGGCCCCTGCACACAGTATTATCCCCCATAGTGGCCCCTGTACACAGTATTATGTCCCACAGTGTCCCCTGCACACAGTATTATGTCCCATAGTGGCCCCTGCACACAGTATTATACCCCATAGTGGCCCCAGTACACAGTATTATGCCCCATAGTGGCCCCTGCACACAGTATTATCCCCCATAGTGGCCCCAGTACACAGTATTATGCCCCATAGTGGCCCCTGCACACAGTATTATGCCCCATAATGGCCCCTGCACACAGTATTATGTCCCATAGTGGCCCCTGCACACAGTATTATCCCCCATAGTGGCCCCTGCACACAGTATTATGCCCCATAGTGGCCCCTGCACACAGTATTATCCCCCATAGTGGCCCCTGCACACAGTATTATGTCCCATAGTGGCCCCTGCACACAGTATTATCCCCTATAGTGGCCCCAGTACACAGTATTATGCCCCATAGTGCCCCTGTACACAGTATTATGCCCCATAGTAGCCCCTGCACACAGTATTATTCCCCATAGTGGCCCCTGCACACAGTATTATCCCCCATAGTGACCCCAGTACACAGTATTATACCCCATAGTGGCCCCTGCACACAGTATTATGTCCGATAGTGCCCCCTGCACACAGTATTATGCCCCATAGTGGCCCCTGCACACAGTATTATCCCCCATACTGGCCCCTGCACACAGTATTATCCCCCATAGTGGCCCCTGCACACAGTATTATTCCCCATTGTGGCCCCTCCACACAGTATTATGCCCCATAGTGGCCCCTGCACACAGTATTATGCCCCATAGTGGCCCCTGCACACAGTATTATCCCCCATAGTGGCCCCTGTACACAGTATAATGTCCCATAGTGTCCCCTGCACACAGTATTATGTCCCATAGTGGCCCCTGCACACAGTATTATACCCCATAGTGGCCCCAGTACACAGTATTATGCCCCATAGTGGCCCCAGTACACAGTATTATGTCCCATAGTGGCCCCTGCACACAGTATTATCCCCTATAGTGGCCCCAGTACACAGTATTATGCCCCATAGTGGCCCCTGCACACAGTATTATCCCCTATAGTGGCCCCAGTACACAGTATTATGCCCCATAGTGGCCCCACTACACAGTATTATGTCCCATAGTGGCCCCAGTACACAGTATTATCCCCCATAGCGCCCCTGTACACAGTATTATGCCCCATAGTAGCCCCTGCACACAGTATTATTCCCCATAGTGGCCCCTGCACACAGTATTATCCCCCATAGTGACCCCAGTACACAGTATTATACCCCATAGTGGCCCCTGCACACAGTATTATGTCCCATAGTGCCCCTGCACACAGTATTATGCCCCATAGTGGCCCCTGCACACAGTATTATGTCCCATAGTGGCCCCTGCACACAGTATTATTCCCCATAGTGGCCCCTGCACACAGTATTATTCCCCATAGTGGCCCCTCCACACAGTATTATGCCCCATAGTGGCCCCTGCACACAGTATTATGCCCCATAGTGGCCCCTGCACACAGTATTATCCCCCATAGTGGCCCCTGTACACAGTATAATGTCCCATAGTGTCCCGTGCACACAGTATTATGTCCCATAGTGGCCCCTGCACACAGTATTATACCCCATAGTGGCCCCAGTACACAGTATTATGCCCCATAGTGGCCCCAGTACACAGTATTATGTCCCATAGTA